>NW_010410896.1:24807-44969 GCF_000710305.1 Buceros rhinoceros silvestris | reverse complement strand
TTCCCTACCAAATTAACCGCAAAGACCTTTTAAAGCACCTCACGTAGGCATCCTTCTTATCAAAACTGTCCTGCTGGTGGGAATCAGGCCCTGAACATAGCTGCATTGAGGCGACTCCCACCACTGGATCGATAGCTGGCAGGGCTCCTCGGCAAAGAAGCTGACAGCAGCATTGCAACCTGCCGCCTGGAGCACTCAGCATCCTGATTCTCTGCCGCACACAACCACGGGAAGCCTGGAGAGAAGGGAATGCGGGGTACACCGGATTCCTGTCTTCCTCCATTTCTGGCCCCCCTTGTTTACATGTGCTAAGGTTCAATAGGCATTTCAAAGTGTCAGGGAACAGGAAAAGAAAAGGAAGGAGAGAGAATTATATCCCGCCTGTCTCTATTTTAGAACGTATTTATGTGGGAATGAGAGGGGAGGACCTGGGGCATACATTTGTATCTGGTTTGAAATACTTTTTCTTTTCTTTTTTTTTCCCTATAAACAGAAAGGCTTCAGAAGGAGAATGCTAAGCAGAACAGAGAAATGACACACCATTTATCCAGGTTTTGTTAAGTAATGAGCTAGATTCCTCAGTGATCAATCTCTCGCTCTCAATTAACAGCAATAAATTCCTCATAAAATATTCCAGACAATGCTGGACTTTCTCCTTGCTTTACATTATTTATGCAGCATATTTGTTATTCCTGTCCTTAAAGCAACTTTATATGTTATGTCTTGTTTCTCAGCCAGAAAAACAACTTGCCATTGCAGAATGATCTCGACAGTGTGTTCTCTCCGCCCGCCTGATCCCTGCCGTGTTATGCACACACGCACACTGCCCCTTAGAGGTGACAGCCAGTCATGGCCACGGGGAAAAAAAAACACAACTATTGGGATATGTTTTGATTGCACTGTGTTTATGCAATTTTGACCAGCTGCCTGGCTTCCTAGAAAGAGAGCCTGATATTTTCTATTTAGAACGAATGTCCATGTTTTGATCTCAGATAAGCAGTGCAAATCCAACATAGCCCTTTTGATTTCAATACTGTCTTTTGCAGCGGACATATCTTATGTCAGGTTCCTGACCACAGCTCCTTTTCCTGAAAACTCTGTCATGTAAAGATAAACAATCACAACTGCAGCCACCATGCCTTTCCAGATGCTGCTGGACATAGCTACGCTTGGAACACAAGAAACCCCATAGCAACCGGAGGCAAATTGACACGTTGCCATCCACCTTAACAAATCAGTATGGAAATGATGAGAAAGGAAACAGCAGGCTAAGCCTATTACTTCATCAACTGCCGCAACAGCCACCAACCCTGTTACTGCTCTGCGCTTCCCTGCTCGCTGGGGACACTGCCTCAGCAAGGCAATAGGCATCCTCATGTAAAGCATGATCATGACAGCCCAGCCAGGCCTCGGCCACCTCGAGGGATGCTCTCTCATGTCAAATGCTTCTCTGTCGCCTGCTGTGATAGAATAATGAAGAAAATCTGTCTCATTCTTTTCATCAGCAGCTGCCTCTGCCCTCCTGAGCCAGGCAGAGTAGCACACAGACAGACAGGGAAGGAAGAGAAAAGCAGCAAATGCTTTCTTGTGTCCCTCTGCCTGACCTGACATAATTTCTCTAGCTAGAATTTTACATTAAGCAAACAGATGTGTATGTGTCTCCTGTGCAGGGCTGGAGGTGAGGAATGAGCAGTAAGCTGTGAGGGACACAAAGCTTGTAAGCATGCTGGGAAATGAGGCATTTAATTTTAAAAGAGCAGACCAGGAGCTTCAGGCTGGCACGAGCCACTCCCCCCAGTAAAAGCTAGCACAGCATCAAGTCAGGGCGTGGACTTAGCATTGAAATTTAAATTTCAGCTTGCCCTTTCCTTTCCTGGCCAGGAGAAAGCAGGCATGTGGCAGAGGACTGAAGACACTTTTCATTGAAAAAAAAAAACAAAAAACCAAAAAACCTTCACAAACGTGACTTGCCCCTTTCCCCCATTTGCCTCTTCTTTCAACTCTTGATGACTCCAAATGCTAGGTGAAGCAACAATGCTTCCATGTTTTATGACTTTTAACTGCACTCTGAGCAAATCAATTGGTCTCCAAGGAATGGAGATTCATCTTCAGGAATGAGACGACCGTTTCTCTGGGCTTGGGATCTCAAGAAGGAAGTGGTGTGAACTGAAATGGGGAGATTCTCCAGAGCCAAAGAGTGATCCAAGAGCTGGAGGAAAAAACACGGGTTTGGCCCTGCTATGGCTGGAGGGAGGACAGGTCTGCCGAGAGGTGGTAGAGAGACTATGAACCAGCCAACTACCACTGGAGAAGACCTGGCCCAATCTCTGTACAGGAAACCCAAGAGGTAGGCAGGTAGGAAACTGAGGTGCGGCTTGTCATATAACAGCTGTCCACACTGGGATTTGGGCCACACTGAAATGGAAGGGAAAAGTACAACCCCAACAGGGTGGGATACAAGCCCACGGCAATGCAAGTCAATGTCCTTGTTCTACAAATTAAAACAACTACCATTTTGCAAACCATTATTGGAGTTTTTCTTCTGGGAAGAAGCCCAGCTAAGCCTGCTGTCAGTCAACAGCAGGAGGCGTGTTGTTTAGGAGGAGACAGAGAGGTTGTGTCAATAGGTGATTGGAGAGCCGCTCATCTCTGGGCAGGACAGTGAACTTGAAACCAATCCAAGAAAAGCACGTAATCATAACACTCCACAGAAAACTATAAGTCTATGCGATAAGAGAGAAACTACGCAGTTGCAATTTGCAGTATGTAGGTGCCGCAGCAGTTTGCTGCAGTTGTATTTCAGTAAAGGCTTTGTGTGCACACAAGCTGTTGTCGCATTGTCTGCCCCAACTATTCGTGATGCGTGGTGACCCACCACTCCTCTGTGCTTGTAAACAAAAGCTTTCACCGCATCTTCCCTTACCCCATCACTCACTTGCTTTTTCCTATTCTTCACCTTTCAAACATGCCTTCCTTCCTGCAGAGATCCTGGGAGAAACCTTGTCCACACACACACTAATCTTTGGCAGAGGCCTGGGGTTTCTGAGCAAGAGATGCAAACTGTTGCCAGCACTCAATAGGCTTCCACACTGACCTTCAGAAGTCCTTCTTCAGGCCTCAACAGAGGCAGGAATGCTTCTTGGGCTGCCTTTTCTGAGGGCAAGGATATGCTACTTGCATGTAACTGACTTTGCAGAAGAGGAGGAGCCCACCCTTCCACTCAGGCTGCATCTGCAAGTCCTTTGTAGAGAGCAGTGCCATAGAATGTCCTTGGAGGGCTTACTTGAGAAAGAAGATCTGACAAGCAATGGGCAGGAACAGAAATAATCAAGTCACTGACCCAAGCTCCTGCTTGCAGAGGCAACACCGCCACATAGATTCCTCTACTAAGTTTCATCAAGCCTTTTACAATGACAAAATTGTTTTCCAGTACACATTGTCAGGACACACAATGTACTAATACACCAGCTACCATTCAAACTCTCTCCACTACAGTAGAAGCTGCAAAATCTTCGTTGTGGCTGGCAAAGAAGTGACTAGATGCAAAGAAGTTACAGCCTCAAAGCTCCCTGTGAGGCTGTGCTGGACACACCCTGCTCGCTAGCTTTCCTCCTTCTCCTCCTCCTCCTGAGGAGAACAATGGGGCTTCGTCAGCACCAGGAGTGAGCACTAACAAAGCACAATGACCTTTTTTATCCTAGTTTCAAGACATTTGTGGTTGGGAAAAGAAATGCATTCATCTTGTAAAAATGAGGAATATCTATGTTAGAATCGGGCTTTGCCCAGAATTCTGTGTTTGACCTCCAGGGAATAGATCTGAACATGGATTACAGTCAAAATATTTTATCTTAATCCTCTCTCTTCGTTTCAGCTAATTTTGAGAGCCCATGCTTGTCTCTTTACCTACGTGTTAATTGCAGCAGTGATCTTTAATGTCCTCCCTAGCTTGGTGAACCTATTCGTGTTATCAGGAAGACAAGTGGAAGCACAGGCTTGCTTATTGCTTATGAATGAACTCATCTTTAATCCTGGAGGTCCATTTAGCCAGGAAAGAGTTAACACTCATACCTCTTAATGAACAAATTGGCTCATCCAATAAGAAAAAAAAAATCCCAGAAAATTGGATGTTGGTAGATTATTCTCCAGATCCATGGATTAGTGTGCTTGGAGAGGGTATCCAAGTGGAAAAGAATGTAATATCACTGTATGAGCAGGGAGACCCTTCTCTTCCACTCCAGCTCAATTACACATTTCTCTTATCACAGACATCACGTTGCCTGCCCTCATGCCTTTCTTGATTTAAGCCTATTATTGCAATTTTATAAATATTGGAAAGCCTCTTGAAACTGTGATGTTTCTTGCCACATGGATCATAAGTTGGCTACATCACTTTGTTTCCTCAGCTGTTCTCCCTCTGCCCTTCCACATCACTTATTTGATTAGTTCCTTATACTAAGTGATCAAGACAGTGCAGCACCCAACTTCCCTTCAATTTCTCCATGACATACAGACATACAAGTTTCTACCTACAACTTAAGGCCAAACTCTTCTCTTGGATTCCCTTATGCCAGCCTAGAGCAAGTGCCACAGGCTCAAATACCTGAGGAGCCAAAGAAATTACTCTGGACTTTCTGTAGCCTAAGGGAAAGTTCAGAGTGCAGAGAGAAACCAGGAACTAGCATAGCTGAAGCCAGCTGTGCCTTGAATGCCTGATGCTTCCCCACAGAAGAAATGGTGCAATCAAAGCCAGAGTATCTGAATGACAATGTCTGCAGTGCCAGCTCTTTAAGTTATTACAAGTTTTGTGGCAGTGTGATATTTCTTCTTAGAGGCCTGACCTTGGGATCCAAGGGCTTGTCTGACGTTATCTGCCCTCTCTGATGTGGGCTCTTTTTTTTTTCTTGCTTGCTTTTTTCCCCAATTTATCCTTCGTAGTTACGGAAGAAAGCTAGAAAACAAGGATCAAACAGATTTAGTTTATAAACCAGAGGCTGAATAACATCAGGAAGAGGATCTCCAGTAAATCATCCCCCCTCCTCAGCACTGGTGAGATCACAGCTGTGCCCAGTTCTGGGGTCTCCAGTAGAGACATACATGGACATGCTGGAGTAAGTCCAGCAAAGGGACAAAGAGATGGCAGAGGAATCAGAGCATCTGCCACATGAGGAGTGGCTGAGAGAGCTGGGATTAGTCTGGAGAAGAGAAAGCTCAGGGGGCCCTTATCACTGTATATAAACTCTCAAGGTGGGGAGGGGGTAAGGAATATAGATCCTGACTCTTTCTAGCAGTGCCTAGAGGAAAAGGCAGTGGGCACAAACTGCAGCAGAGGAAATTCCATTTAAACATAAGAAAAAAGTGTTTTTTCTGTGGTGGTGACTGAGCACTGTCACCAGCTGCCCAGAGAGGCTGTGGAATCTGCATCCTTAGAGATACTGAAAAACCTGACTGGATATGGTACTGAGCAGCATGCTCCAGCTGACCCTGACTTCAGCAGCGGGTGGGACTGGGCAACCTCCAGAGACACCTGACCTCAGCCCTTCTGGGATGCTGTAATTCTCTAACAGAATGCCAGAATTATGATTTTAAATGTTAATTTCTATCTTTAAAGCCGTTTAAAATCCTGGGAAGGGAATGGATTCATTCTCTTTCAGGACCTCTGTCAGCAATATTGTGCTCTGTTTTCCTTGAACTCCTATCCTCCCCGTTAAGTAGGTGCTGTGGGAGCAGCCCTGGGCATATAATCACCTACAATGGCTTCTTCACAGCAAGATGTGAACATCACTTTAACCAAGCAAAAATGAAGTGGAAGGTTCAACATTGCAATATGCAGCACCTGGGTACTTTCCAGTGTGTGACTTGGATGTTTGCTTATTTAAACAACCACACATGAAGCTGAACCTAGTGGTGGAAAAGAGTGAAGATGTGAAGAGTTCTAGATGTGAAATTTGTTTGAAGTTTCAGAGGTTTGAAGGAGGATTTTCATTAGCATAATTCACTTTTAAAGGTTTTACATTTCGTTTTTGAAAGTCTTGTAAGAGTAATAAGTAGCTGTATTTATTCGCCTTCATTCTTTCACCTGTTTGCTGCCAACAGAGATTAAAATACAACTTCCTAGTACAAAATAAAAATCTAAAAGCAGTAGTAAGTCCAACTGAGTTATCAAAAAACTCAGACTTTCCTCTTTTTGACTGAAGCTGACCATCTCACATCACAGATACAAACCCTTTAAAAGAAAAAATGGTAGAAAGAATTTTGAAATATTTAGATATATTAAGTATACAAACCTACAAAATCAGGTGTCTTCTGATTTGTGATAGTTCAGTTTTCTGTGTACCTATTCTGAAAACCGCAAAGAGGTCTGATTTTAGGGAAATGGTGAGTACTGCTCCTGTGAAAAATTGTCTGTGACTGATGCAACCCAAGTTTAAGGATGAGGCTGATTCATCAGTGAAGGATACTGTCCACAATACAACAAGCATTGGCAGGGGAATTGTCCCTTAAATCCTTCATCCACTGAATAATTGCAGAAGAATATTTCTCCCTCCAGACATATACTGAGTTATAATTTGCTCAGACTTGAAATTGCATTTGGAAAAAATATTCTAAAAAAAAAAAGGTAAGAATGGAAAATATTTTGGGTTTTAGAGTTTAATTCTGAGTGGACAGCTGTTGTTATTCTTCTACTCTTAGCAATTAACTATTGCTATACACTAGAGTTGATTGAGAAAAAAATATAAGTGCTCATGGAGTGAAAAGAAAAAAACCTTTTGTATATTTAGTCTACCCTTTTTTTGTGGTCTCAGCCAGTTTTCTCTTTATACTTGATCTCAGGTTTGAATAACATCATCAAATTGATCTGTCCTAAAACTTTTAAAGCACAAGAAGCCTGTGAACTAGGATACATTCAAATCTTGCTACAGGCACTACAGTAGTTTACCATCAAAATGAGTTGAATATTTTGAAGAGAAAATGATGCTATCAGGTAAAACCCACAAAATTCTCAAGAAAGAAGCTCAGGTGGGCTGTCCTGCTCAGGTCCCTGGAGTTACTCCTCACTGAAGTCACAAGCTTCTTGGAAAAGAGGGCCATTTCTCCACATCTGCAACATACCAACTATGCTGTCTACATTCAGTAAACAAATAATTAGAATAATAAATGGAATTGTTTCTGAATATGATGTTCCAGAAAACTTAACATCTGCTCTATAAGGTAGAAAGCTAGACCCTATAAAAAAATTCCGTGTATGCTTAATTTTACAGACTCGAGCAGCCCCAGGGGCTGTTCAAGCACATAAAATGGAGCAGATAAGTAAACATTTGCAGAGCTACAGCTCCATAATTGGTAATTTTGCAGCTACTGTATTTTTCAAGGATCTGGAAAGAAGTTCTATGGTAAAGGGTGTCTTGAGGGTCAACAGAAATAAGCTGTGGACAGCTCATCTCCACTTTTATTCTAGTGCTTGGCTTAATTTGGCTGTCTCCAAAACTCACCCAGTTCGCAGGGGGAGGATGGCACATTCCCAGCACTTTGGCATCCGAGAGACAGCAGAACATATCTCACTCCTGCTCAGAGCTGGAAGTGAAAATAGAATGTGAGGAATCCAAAAGGAAGTTACTGAATGCATGGCAGATGTTGTTACGTTTGGCCTAGCAATATTCCACGTGGCAGTCACACAACTGCTGATCCTAGCCAGAGAGGTTAACAGGGATGGGCACTCCTATGTGAGGGTTTTCTTTCAAATGAGAGTGGAACAAATGTTATAAGTGAACAAAGAACAGCAGGAACAAAAAATAATTAAGGGGAAGGGAAGCTCAGAACTAATGGCATGTCAGCTGGGAAAACAGCACATGAACAGCCAAGAAGAGACATAAAATCAAGATGTCTTTTCATGGGAAACTGAGCTGAAAAAGACATCTTAAGACCACCGTATGTACCTCCATCCCATTTTCTTGAGCTTTGGCTGGCACCCACATCTTCTACAGCTGAACGCAGAGCGAGGAAGTGATGCACACTGGTCTGAATCATGGATTTCTAGGCCATAATTTATAACAGGAGTAGAGATGCATTACTCACAGATTGAAGATGATTTACGTGGGGTTTATGTAGCTGTTGGGCTTTAATTATTCACTTGATTATCCATTAAAAATAGACAGTGAGCAGTACAGAATGTTAACACGTCTAACAGGGGCATGTGGCTAGTTGGTACAAAACAAATGTGGATACGCACAGAGGCATTCCTCTACTGTCAGTGCCAGGTATGAGGACAAATTCGCAAGCAGGATTAGCACATTTCTCTTCTCTTTCTTCTCTGTCCCCTTCCCAACCATTTCACAAACAAAACCTGCCAACATGTTCATCAGCTCTGTGATGACAGACAAATGTTTCAGCAAAACACGTGCCAAATATCCATTGATATTGGCTGAAATTCAATACGATGAAATGAATTGATGCTGGCAACCCCTTTGGTGCAATGCAATATATGATCAATAGCAAGTAATTGGACATCATTTTGCATAGGACAGAAAGCTGGGGCTGTTACATCACTCTGAGTTATGGATCATATTAATCACTGCCTAACTGTTTCATCAATGTAATTTCTTTTCATCAACATGCTGTGGCATTTAGAACATTCTACATAAAACCTCTATACTGTATTAACTTGAAATTAAAAGCTGCACAGCCCAATGAAATGGAACATCCTTACCATATGCATGAATATTGTTCTCACATCGTAGCACAAAATCACCTTTAACAAGCAAAGTGAAGTGATAGGGAAAACCAAAAATCAAATAGCAAGAACTCATCTGGACTGGGGGGCGAGTGGTGGTGATGTGGATATACACCCATACAAGCCTTTCCTTCACTTCCTCCTACTTCACTGCAATCAATGCAAGGCCAGCAGGGAGGGAAATCCATGTTTCTTTTCAGCTTTTGCTAGTTCACAGGTGTTTGCAAGTTGTGAAACTACTGAGGATATATTAACAGGGCAGGTCTAGCAAAGGATGGAGTACGCTCTCCATTCCCCTTCCTAGCATGGAAATATGCCCACCTCTGTCAGTGATCACTGGGATTTCTATTGCTTACTCTACGCTCAATGCAGTTTAGCTTTCTTCAAGCCTCTTTTTGTACTCCACCAGAGGTACATTTGTGGAGACTTGTACCATTGCCTTCTATTGTACAACTCAAAGTCATTTTTCTTCCATCACACACTAGCAGGAATCCTTTCTTAGCATTTGGCAGTGAAGGAAAGCTTTCAGGCAAGTCAGTCAGAGAACTAGCACCATTGGTTCTGCCACCACCAGAGAAGAGAGACAGCTTCAGTCAGACAGTGGCACAGTTCTGCTCCGAGTGATCAAAAAGCTTTTTGTGGGGTACACTTCAGACACCTGCTTGGGTAACTGACTGCACAGTCTGGCACTCTACCACTGAACCCAAACCTCATAACACATACTGCCGTTTTCAGTAGGATCATCAAAAAACCTGAAAGCAATCTTTTCCTCCTCAGTACAGGCATTCACCCAGGCAAATCCCAGCTCCGTGCCTGGGCAAGACATAGGCATGCGCATCTTCCCACACCCTGGCTTTTGTGGGAAATAAACTGGGAAAAGTAAAAAGCTGTTTAAGTCAGACTCCTGTCTTTCAGACCATAAGCACAGACCACACAGTTTACGTCTTGCCCAAGAGGCTGAATGACCCTGTCTAAGCCCATAGATAAAATTGGCAGAGAACAGCCTCAAGTCTCTATTATTACACAGAAAAGCAGTGGGACTGTGTCCTGCCTGAAGGGAGAACAAGAAGGCAAGTCCAGAGCAGAAAAAACTGACAACTGGATCTTAATCTCAGAGCACCTGCACTTCCCACTGCTGGCAGAGCTCCAGGTGCCTGGCACTTCTTAAAATGTAACCAGCTTATTCATCCTGTCTTAGGTGAGAGCATTTTCTGTTTGATGCAAAGCCTATTGGGAAAGACAGGATAATAATAATAGTGTTTCAACATCTCCAGCTTGTGGTTTCTTGCCATATTTGGTGATTGTTTTCTTTAAGCTCCAAACTCTAGTTCTGTGGGAATCTTATCTTTCTCTTAAAAAAATGCTGTCTGTTCCTTTTGATGGGGTAGGAAAGCTTGAAAACCTGTCATCCAACAAAACTGAAAAATTGTAAATCTAGAAAAGAAAAATCTTAAGTGTGTATTACTCTTGAACATCTGTGGGTTTTAACATTGACTTCATGATTTTTAGCAATCATCATAATAATTTTTAGTAATTATCAGGTTTTGAGTGCTAGAAAAAATTGACCCTCACTAAGGTTTGCAGTTTGGATAAAGTCCCAAAAGAAATATTTTTAAGTGCCAACTGTTCAAAAGAAACTTGGATTGTGGCAAAATGGCTTTTATGGGAAATCTTCTGTACTTTGTCCTCCCAGCTGGAATTAGAAACACAGCAGACTCAGTTCAGGGCTGTAAGCAAAAAGGAGACAGAAATTTCTTTGATTTCCACCCCCAATAAGAAAAATACTTCCTTACATGATTAATTTCAAGTATGTGCCAAGCTCCTATTAGAACTTGACTTCGTATTTCAAGATTCTCAATAAGAATATCTTATTTCTGTAGAGCCAAAGAAAATGATGTGACTATACTTCTGCTTTCAGAGCTAAACAATGCTGGATCTCGGAGAAAACCCTGGAAGGAAATGTGTGAGTCCGCTTTAGTTTTCACCTAAAGTCAGAACCTCACGTTAATGGTGAGTTGAGGAATTAATTTCCCCTGCCCACAGTGGCAAACCTGCGCAGCGTTCTATACAATAGTAACTGGTCTCTCACTGAAGCTGCACCAACAATTTCCTCACTGAATTTGCATGAGGCATTTTTAAACTATTTCAAGATCAGAGAGTGCCTGTGCAGACAAGAGTGCAGGGCTGTAGCGGGAAATAGCACATGGTTGGTTTTTTTATCACTCTGGCTGTTTGGGAGGCTTAAACATTACTGACAAAACCTTCCAGACCCTCTACCCACTTCTGCTGCTGACGTTATCTGTTTTTGCCTTTAATGGTACAGGCTAAATACGTGAATGTATGCCTGTGGTTTGCATTTTTTTTACATATGGTGCCATTAAAGCTTAAAGTGATCCTGCAGCCACTCTTCAGGGAGTGTTCCTTCTGAGCTAAGTCCATTGCAGTCACTGTCGACAGTGACTATGTGCACATATCACCTGTGCACACACATGCACCTGCACACACAGTGCTCTCTACGTTCTTCCACTTCCCATTGCTGCCAGTAACACTAACGACTCTCTACTGATATCTGTTGGTGCATTGTAACGGAACCAATAATGATACTTGAAAAGTGGAAAGACCTCTCTATAACCCCACAGTAAGTCACCTGTGATTGCTTTTTAGCTCCACCTACTTGGTTCAAACTCCCCCTCACCCTGCTTCCTTTGATCTAACACAAGATCTAATTCAGAGTGCAAAGACATTTGCTCTTTGCCTATATAAAATAACCCCCCAAAACCCTTTTGTCTGTCATGTCACTCAGATGATCAGCCATATCCTTTCTTCAGTGACAGCTCCCCAGGATGCACCTGTTTTCTACTGTTCTGTTGTTTTGCATTTGTAAGAATGACTTATTTTAGCAACTAATTACACTAACAGCCATACAAAGATAAGGCCAAAGAACGTAAAACTGCTTACAGAAGGGAAAGGACACTGGGTTATCTTAAAAGGAGAGAGTCCACTACTAAATTCCTTTATGCTAGTCTGCTGGGGTTACCTGCCAGAAAAGGTCAAGATGTAATTATGAAGGGTGTGCTGAGTGCATTGTATCCCTGATGCATGAAAATCTGTTAGGTCTAAGTATTTTAGCGGTACCCAAGACAGATTAAAACTCTTTGAGAACCACAAAAGCAAGTTCTAAGGTCCTACCTCCAGGATGATGCTCAAATATTTCACAGTGGGAGCACACCCTGGAGCTTAGGAGCAAGAATTTGGTGCCTGGAGATCTCTTCTTCATTTCACAGTGAATTTGCTGAGGAGCAAGTAGGCCGCTCAGCCACTCTGTGCTCAGCTCCTCTAATACAGATACCGTGATTATTTCTTCCCACCAAATTCTTAGACATCTAACAGCAGATGTCAATATGTCAAAAACTGCTCTGCTGTTCGTGTATTACTCATTATCAGTACATAAAATGAGGTTTACATACTGCATTATAGTATTTATATAGCACTCCTCACCAGGGTATTTAAGCTTCCTACAAAACCAGACATTAAACATCCCTTTTTTATCCCCTACAGCCAACTAAATCATTTTTACAGGCATTTAAAGAACACACACACTCCTGTAATTATTGCCGCGTTGCCTCTGTCATTCTCTTGGTCATGTTCAGGAGCACAATTCACTTCCCCTGATATTAATGAGTAATAAATAATTCATACAAAAAATAAAAAAGACACCTAACAAAAGAGACATGGGCATACTTCGTGTGGTGACTGCATTATACAGTCTGTGATGTCGTTCTCTGTGGTAAAGCCCTGTAGAATTTAAGAGAAAATGATAACCTTTCCTTACATTTCGAACATCCTATAGAATAGAATATAATTAATATCTTTGTCAAATAGTATAATCCGGTAGGATGGCTCGAAAAGGTTGCAGAAGACAGCACTCTGTTTCAATTCCAGAACAGAGTACTGTTAGACTTCTATAGACTTAGGGGTTTCGTTCCTCTTAACTTCTGCAGGACTTTCCCAGGAGGGTTTGCACAGAAGATGAGAAGAATGGTGGGAGAAAAATTACTGAAGAGAAACAGGAAAATGTCTGGCCTAAATTTACTACCAAAAGCTGTCTTGGGAGGCTTAAATATAGTGGGACTATTCAGCTCCATGATAAAGGGGTCAGGTGTGTTCAGAAGACGGTTAATGAGCATAAAAACAGAGAAACAACAGGAGGCTGCCCAGCAGATACACAATTAAACTGCTTTATCTGCCTAGCAGTGAAAGGTGAAGTACAAATCCCTGGTTACTGCAGGAGCCCCTCAGCTGCAGCAGGAGCAGCAACTGACCTGACAATCTGTGGAGCTGCCAGACTGGTATTCTTCATAGCCTGTGAAAAGCTCCTTTACCCAAGGGGTTCAGAGGAAGCATCTGGTCCTTATATGACAAACAGTGTGAATTATTTTGAGCATAGAAGGGATCAGACACCTTTGTCCTGTTAGCATGTATCTATCCAATGTATATGGGACCTTTCAGTTGTGATCTACTACTACATGGTAGCCTACCACAAACACTCTCCATGCCCACATAAACCAACCTGTTCCCTCTCAATTGCCTTTTCACACCAATCCTGTTTTGAGTTTTTACAGAAAAGGTAAAAGGATTTTCAGTTTTTCTGTGGTTGCTCAGCTTTATTGTTGTTTTTCGGGAGAGAGGCAGAAAGAAACAGAAAATAATTATTATTGTTCGTTCTCCTATAAGATGATGATGAAGGGAGTTGACAATGATTAAACTCTAAGAGGGATCCTGCGTTGGTGGGGAAAAGGGGCCTCAATGCAGTTAGGCGAGAGCAGGAAGCAAACGGTTGGTTGGTGTTAGAACACAAATACTGTTTACGTTCTGTTAGACAAAAGTTAAAAACAATCCCTTGAAAAACACCACAACGCTGACTACAAACTCACACAGATATGTGAAATCAGAACTGTGCAACAACAATTAACCCTCCTGTGTGCATGAATTATCTAATTGCCTGAGCATGCGTCATTTCTGTCCAGAGGCCTGTGTCTCACAGTGCAGGGGACAGACAAGACCCACTGAGCAAGAAGCTGTTCAATATTTTCCTTCCTCTCTCCGTGCTTATTTACTGAACACTATCAGTTCATGCTGATGGGTAGGATTACTCATCTTATCATGGACATTCTTGTCACATTCCTGACTTTAGCAGCTGTGGACCTCACATAAATTAACACACTTTTTTTTCATCAGTGTAAAAGGAGGGCTTGGCATTACCCCCATTTAGCTGAGGAGATCACTGCTGAACAATTTCTATGAGAATTTCCATTGCGCGCTCTCTGAAATGGTTAAAAGAGCAAATGATATACAGTTTTTCTGAGGAGAGCTGTTCAGTCTTAATAAGTCATGCTACCAGTCCTGCATAAATTCTGCATTTTCATCCTAAACAGTGTAAGTGCAGATACCCCCATTATTCATAAGAATAATTAATCCATTTTCAGAACCCCACCAAATCTTTTGATTTGATCTCACAGCCAACTGTGAGATCAACCCCAACTACAGCCTCACCTTTCTCTGCCACAGAATTATCGAGGCTTCAGCTGACCTAGAATGAAGCCCTTTGCACCAGTAAGGTTGACTTAAAGTTTTGTCACCTAGTTCCTTGCTACACTAACTAGTCTCATTTGACTTCTTCAGTCTCTCCCAACATGATTTTCATGGGCTTACTTTAGGAGTTCTTCTATTTCTTCCACAAGGGGAAAAAAATTTTTTTCCCTTTATTTTTAAAACCCAACAGTTTTTAGAAACACCTGTCACTGTTTCCACCTCTCCAATCAGCGAGCAGTGCGGGCGTCTCTCTCAGTGGGAACTGACAATTTGATGATACTTCATCAGTGTGCAACTCCTGCTGAGAAATACATTGAGACAAAGGCAATGCCTCTCACCATTGGAACAAATAAGAAATCAGATCTCTAAGTTATTGTCAGGTAAGTTTAAATTCTTTTATTTTTTTGAAGTATGTCTGCATGCATGTGTACTGGCATTAGCATTGACCATTTCTTTCCCATTTCTCTCTCTCAACAACACAGTCATTAATGCTACCAGCGAAATGACAGTCCTCAGAAAAAAACACCAGGCTGGGATTCAAGAGCAGTACTAAAATCCAGGCCTCACCAGAGATTTCCTGCAAACCTCAGGTAAGGTTTCTGTAAGGTCTCAATTCACTGAAGAATACAACACTAGAGCAACAATTCTTTAATCAGAAAGTTTATCTTGTTCCTGATGGTATGTGTGTTCTGATCTATATTTTCAAGGCTTTTATATTTTTATCAGGAAGGACAGACATACTTAAACAAAGTAATGAAAGATGACCTTAAATTCCACAAAAATCATGTGTTCATACTGGAAAGCAGGGAATGTAAGAATACAGGGCAAAAGGCTTGGGGAGGGAGTGAAAATCCATCCTCCCTGAAATCAGTTGGAGATGACAAATCAAGGTGAAACTTTCTACACATTTTTTGGACAGAATGCCCTACTGCCTCCTAGACTGCTCACAGTGAAGAGGGTCACAGCCTCTCTGCAGGTTGACAGAATATTCATTGCATGAGTGGCTGGCAACAAAATGCCCCAAATCAGGCCACATTAAGAATAACCAGTTGATGGAAATTGTTGTTGGAAATCCTTCTTATTCGGTGTTGATGGCATTCCCCTTTCTTGCATTGTGGGCAGCTGGGGCCCTGTGAAGTTACATAGCAGAGAGATCACCTGCAGCCATCATCTGGACAGTAAAGAGTAAGTAAGATGAGTGGTAGGGGTTAGTCATATACATAGTGCTGCAGGGTTACAGAAAGCATGGTATGAGTTCTCTTGGGATGATGTGCTCTTTGTGCTCATACACACAGGGAATGAAATGGACACAGTTCTTCTTTCCTACTGGGACAGTTTCTATCCCTTTGGTCAGGCATTGGGCATCCCTCAATCACCAGGACTAAACCAGTATATTACAGGGAAGACAAGCTGCCTTTCTGGGGATTTAGATACTGCCGGGGCTGAAGGGAGTCCAAACTATATCCACAATGACACCTTCCCACTTCTGGCCAAACCAGGAACAGCCCTTCCTGGGACTTCCAAAAGCGTGTTGAAGAGAGGATGCAAAAAGTATTTCTTCTCTAGATGTGCCCTCCCCCTTTCTTCCTCCCCTTATTTCATTGTGGCCCAGGGACAATTCTCTCCTGATGTTCCTACTCATTTCAATAATCTCAAGTAAAAGTGGAGTAGAGATGGTTTTCTTCCAGACACAAGCTCAGTGCACGCTGCATTTCTTCTGCAGGCAGATGGTCCCTCAGGAGACCGTGGCTGAACAGTGTAACACCTCATCAACATTAGTTTTGGTGCATGAAAGAAACCTGACCATGTTTGTGGCATAGTGTGGTGCCTGGATCTCTTTGACCCATAGCCCACATTTCTCCTGCATTTTGCTGTAGCTTTGTTTTACTTCCTTTGGTTTGTCCTCGGATGCCAAGTCCTGAACAGCCTATGGTATAAGCTACATGCTGTCCAGCTCATGACGTCCAGCTAATTTTCACTGTCATAAACAGGCTGATATTTGTTTAATTTAGTGAAATAAATGCCTTTCCTAGCTGTTTGGAAAGCAAATCCCTCCCTGCCATCCAGCAGCACCTGAGCGAGCCTGGTAAAAACTCGGGTTATAATTTAATGTTGTGATGTTTGTTCAGAACAGGCAAGCCTTTCTTCAGGCCTCTTAGGGTTTCTTAAGCCAAGGATCTGCTCTCCTGCTCCTCAAGAGCATTTCACAAAACAGGTCTTCAAACAGGGATAGCAAGAAAACAACGTAGTACCTGCAGCAACAGTTACTGCTGAGCATAATGTATTGACATAGAGCCTTACTGAGAACACAGTCTCTTTTTTGTTATTTACTAGCAACGAACTGCTTGTGGCCCTGCTAGCACAGCGCTACTGGATGGCAGGGGCTGTGGCTCTGCTCTTTCCATAGGTCTTTGCTATAATCCTCATCTCGATGTGAAAAATCTGGACTTCACTCTAAGCAGGCATCAGCACAGCTTTATTGATATCCACGCTGAATGATTCCAGAGAGACTATTTACCATACCAGTGATTTTGAGCGCAGTTATGGTCTTGCCATTGCTTTCAGCAGCAGAAGCAAGTCCAAGTACTGAGACAAGCTACAGAGATAAAAGGTCAGTGTGGTTGCTGGTTGAATGAGCCGAAGCTTCCAAAGAGGACTGAGACCTAAGTCCCAGATTTTTTGCCTCTTCCCAACCAGCTCCACATACCATAACCTCAGTTAATAGAAACACACATGCTCTCTTTCTCTCTTTCAAAATTTATATATTTATTCTCTTCCATCATGCCAAGAAGAATTCAGGCTGATGGCTGGCACTATATTAATAATTTGCTTTCCAAAAAGCTGTCTCTGCTGCAGAGCCAAGTTCCATTCTTCTCCTTGTAGATGCCTTAATCCTATACACACTCCCATTTGCCCTCCACTCTCTTCTTCCTCTTTTCTCTGTGTTTCCCCTTCACTTCAGCGCCTCTCATATCTTAGGGCTGTCTGATCACATGGGTTAGTTAAAGAGATTTCTTCCAAACAATTGCTTTCATTCAGCTCTCAGTTCATGTTAGGGGAGAACTGTACTTAAAGAGCAAAAAATTAATTGAAGCAGAATCATCTGTAGTCACTGCCTCAAAACTGGTAAAGTAATAAACATGAACAAGCAGTTTAATACATGGTTTCTGGAATGCCAACTACCCTAGGAAATCTGGAGCCAGGTGAAGTCAGCACCCAGAGTGTTCAAACTGAATGAGTACCCAGAGGCACATAAGGCAGAAAATCATTATTTCCTCTTGCCTTTGTATATAGCATTTTCACACTACAAACCAAGAAGCAGGAAAACCCAAAACACTGTGTGAGCTTGCTTGAGAGTGATGAAATCAGTTGGCCCTTTCATTTTAACAATTTTTCATTTAGGAAGTATAATGAGCACACACATGAACCAGCATCAATATTTATGCAAACATATGTGTTGTTTATATGTGAAACATTATACACCTTAATTAAGATGAATTCTGTGTGAAGAATTCTTTCTAGAAATGAGTACAGCCTGCAGGGCATCTTAACTGCTGAATGAAGAACAAGCTAGAATGCCATCACAACTTTGGCCAATACTCAATGACTTACTGTGCCTCTAGGATACAACCCTGATGGATATTCTAGAGAGCCCACTGCTGCCATATCTGAGAGTAAATCACGCTTTGACTACTCCGTCTTATAGTCCACTGCAGCACAGGGAACATGATTTGCCAACAGCTGTTACCAGCATGCTTGAAATTCTTGACCAAGATCATCAAAAGCCCAATAAGTGAACAAAAGGCTACAAATTATTTCCACAGTGTGTTAAAGTTAAGACAGTATGCTGTAAAATACAGAGAAATCTCTCTATTAGATAGAGAGATTCAAGAGTCACTCCTCCCTTTAGAAATCATGATCTACACGGTTCCATAAATCGATAAAAGGATTTTGACCATTAAAATTAATTCATAGTGAATTTAAAGGAATGAGCTTAAATCATTTTGCCATTTTCTTTGATGATTAGTTTTTGGCATTGCTTTTTTCTCCATCATTGTATGGAGCAAAAAAATCACAAGTACTGAGGAAGCAAGATTAACATGTACAAAAGATGAAGCACTGTGAGAAATGACATCTGGGGCAATGCAAAAGATGTTTCAAGGAGTGTAAACAGGCAGAAGTAAAAACAGAAAATAAAACCTGACTTTTAAGTAAAATCGGCAACAACTTGGATTTATATAGTGCTCCATATGTTCTAGATGAATAACACCCAAGGCGTTTTAGACCAAAGTAAGGTAAAAAGAACACTTGAGGAGAGAAAGTAAGAAAATAATAAAATTTCTTGAAAATGTTTTCAGCTTTGAGTAGGTGCAATTCTTCCCTTTGGATGGCTGTTGGTAACGGCGCTTGAGGTGCTGTTGTTTTACATAATTGGCTTTGGACAGAAGCCATGCTGCAGTGAAAGAGCAAAGACTGCTTGTAGTTGAAATGTTCTTTTCTTTTTTTTTTTTTTTTTTACTGTAATGCTGCAGCAGAATTCAAATTGCTGTTTGGAAATGCCATTGAGCTAATTACAGAAGAAAACAGGCCTTGAGTGGGAGAAAACAGGAAGACCTGCACAACATGGATAGTTTTTCTCATTTTATGGTTTTTATCCCACCTCCCATTTATAGAGGAGCAGACTAAGAAAACAGTTCTTGATGCTTGTGTCTAGGTAGATTTCTCCAGCTCCAAACACAGTAAAAATAAAAATAACCTTGTTGCCCTATCTATAATAAAAAAAGGACTGTCAGCAACAAAATTAAACACAGCACAAAGTAAACAGCTGTCTAACAGTCTTGAGCATGAATCATGAACACAAGTAAGGCTTATTTTGTCTTTTTACAGAATGAAGAGTTACATAAGTATAGTTCAAATGTGAGTCTTTCCTCTTCTGCCATTCACCCAGCACAGACCACCACAGACCACCACATCAGCTGAGGTTTGCTGAATAGAGATATACATCTGCTACCTCTGTTCTGTTTCTTCAGAAGTAAAGTGCCATGCATGCTTTAATCACTCTTTTCTGCCATAAAATTACATTTTTCCCTGCAAGAAGGTTCAACAGGCCCATAATTTGTTTGGGCCATCTCTGTTAAACTGTAGGTGGTAAATGTTTTAGATATAGATATTTTTCTTGCCAAAAGCTCTCGTTACTGATGCTGCTATGAAAACTCCCCGTGCTTTCTGACAAAAAAGCTGTACTCGGACACTGGGCCACTAGTCCCAGAGGTCTGTATGGCTGGAGCTTCAAATATGAGCCTCAGAATAACATTTAGGTTTGACAGACTGTTGTGGGATTTCCAGAACAGTGAAAGAGGCAACCATTTCAATTGTTGGCTGCATGCCAACAGTAGGAGTTTTACAACTTATTAAAGCAGTCATTGTCTTCATCACCACTTGGATTTACCTGCCGTATTGTCCTTAAGGCTCCTGTCAGAATCAGGGTCTTACTGGGCCTCAGTTTTTTTACAGACAGCCAAAAGATACAGATCATGTTTCAAAGAAAGATTTATGCTTGAAAGAGTTTATCAAACAACTTCTGCCTTGAAAAACAGCATTGATAGCCAGGACTCTGTCCAACTGGCTCAAGGGCACTTCCTCATTTGGAGGAGGAAAACCTGCCAGCTTTTGAAATTAGTATATTATTATTACTGGTATTTGCTTTTTAATCCTTCACTATGTGGATAGCATGATCTTCATCAAAAAGGAAACCAGAAGGGTGCACAGATACTGCCAAAAGTCTGCTAGAGAAGGATTCTTGGCTAAAATTTTGAAAACTGCTTGAAAGGATTTCCTGCTG
>NW_010410896.1:17482-24732 GCF_000710305.1 Buceros rhinoceros silvestris | reverse complement strand
CCTGCTGACTTCAGTCCTGTAAATCCACCCTTTGCTGCATAATGAAAAAGAAGAGGCTACTTAAGTGCTAGCTAAGCTAAGCTGCTAAGAGAAGCAGTAGTACAGTGTTACACAGGGTCTCAATAATTGATAAAAAGCTAACTTCATTAATGCATAAAGAGTACCCCTAGTATCCACTATCTCCCTGTTTTGGTTAATACAAGGCTGTGTTTCCTGAAGTTCTGTCTTTGCTAGAGCATGCTGCCTCAGCAACTGCAGCCAGCTTTCTCTTTGTTGTTTCCCTGTGCATCAAACAAGGATAAAACACATCCTCCTTTACCAAAGAAACTGTTTTCTCTCTTCTACACGAACTGTGACTCTGACTCTCTGCTTCCAGTTACAATGCGCAACCCAGAACAACAGAAATATTCCCTTAGTCTCCACTTTCTCCATCAAGTTTTCCCATTGCAGTTACCTGAGCTGTGGTAGGAGTTCCAGAGAAATGGAGATGACTTGCGCTCTTTGGCTTCTTCTTTTCTAGCCAGTAACACACTGGCAGTAATCTCTTCCTCCTGTGGAGATAAAGAGAGATAATTAAGATAAACTAGACCTGCTGTTGTGCTCCCTGCTGGGAGGTATTAAGAGGGAAGATATCTCAGCCTGTTTCAAAATGCCTTGTGAGATACAGATCGGCTTTACCATTTGGAGGTGGAGTGGAGACTTCTGATGTGTTTTACATGGACAGTACAACAAAATTATTTTACTTTTACTGTTTTTACTTTTGTGCAGGAGTCAGTGATTTGACCTAGTGTTGAACTTCGAATGTGATACCTTTGTGCTGAAACCAGGGATCACGGAAACGCTACTTAACAACCTGTGGCAGGAACAAAACCCACATTATGTTAAATGCATTAGGGAAGGTTAAGTAGTGTAAAACTTCCCTCCGCTTTCTGGATTTGCTCCTTGGGAGATGTGATAATGCAGAGTTTTAAAACACTTAACAATTTGCATTTATATTAAAAGGGGGGAAATTGCGTACAAAGAAAAACACAAACATGTTTCGAATACCTACCACCAGCAACGTCTTGGCATTTGCCGGTACTTAAAGGTTATGTCTGTCACGTTTAAACGTGGCATGAAGTCTTTCACCCTTTCCCAAGTAATTGGACATCATACTGATAGGTAAAATTGTATGTGTTATGAACAGCTCTCCTGTAGACTTACAGGGCTTATTGACAGACAGTGCTTGGAGAGAAGGCCTAATTTTATGCATGAACATGTCACGCTGGAATAATTATGCAACTGCTTGCTTTCCTTCTGCAGTACATCATTGTGAAACTGCACAATGGCTCCTGGGAATTCATACCTTCTTCTGGCTTTGCATAAACACAACTGCTGTAGTTATCAGGGGGCAATAAATTATTAAGGTGAATGCAACATATAACCAACAGTAAAGATCTGAATAATTATATATATATAGAATTGTTTTGCTCTCGAAGTTATGAAAGTGACTTCAGCCCACACACCTTTTGTAAACAGCACCACGTGCAAAACTGGCACTCTTTGGGAAATCTATGGTCATTGGTTTCCTTCTCCTACTTCGTTGGCTGACTAATAGATGTGTGCAAAACCTGAGGTAACATTTTGCCTCTGGTAAGCCTGACTTTTTTTTTTAGTTTGTGGCACATGTAACAATTATGAAGTATCCCAACTTAGTCTACTTAGTCTATAAAAAGAAATCCTTCTGGATCATTGATGAAAATCATTGACACCTGACTGTAATCTCCCTTTCTCCTGAACAGGCAGACTGAAAAGTTAAAGGAAGAAAAATCTTGGGATAGGGAGGACATCCCTTGAGGTGAAAATAGCTGGATGCTGCAAGGGTGGTATTAGGGGGATGAAGGAGTATCCTTATGCTTTCTCTGCTCCTAGTTTTTCCAGGCATCTGTTCACTGTCACAGTTTTATATATTTTGTTGGTTTTTTTTAAACTGGTACACAGTGTTCATGCCTATATTTCACATTTGGAAATGCATATTTTAAACAGTAATACAAAAAGCATACATGAAGAATGTGTAATCTCTGAAAAAGCTTGACAGCATTCTTGCTACTGTTTCATTTCTAAACACAAAATTGACTGTCATATTGCTGCTTCTGTTTGCATGGTGAGAAAAGTTCATTTTTTGTGTGAGTGGCATGAATGACAGTCTCCCTACTTTGATTTCTTTGTCAATTGGAGTTCTTAATCTTGCAAACCTCCTAAAGCAAGAAGCAGTGAGTGCACAGTTGGCTCATGACATCCAGTTTAGGGCAGAGCTAGAAGAGTCTCTGGGTCATTTATGTCAGAGCAGGAACACCGGAGGAACACTTGAGTGGCTGGGGATCAGATCAGGTCTACAACCCACTCTGCAGCTGCGGCTGACCTGGCCACCATGCTGTTGGCCACCTCTGTCTCTCTCTGGGGAGGGGGAATTCTGCACAGTTAGTTTCTAGCTGTCATGTGATATCAAGTGCTTGTTTACAGAAATATGTATTACAGTGAGCCCCCTGGCTCTTGGACTTGGGAAGAACAAACACTTTTGCTAATCAGGACTTATCGATGGTAAATTCCCTTTCTTCACCATTTTCATAGGCAGGTTTGTCAAATTGGTGCTCATAGAGAGATTGTCTTCTCTCAGGGGGCTTGCTGCTGCTTTTGGCCAGGCTTTCTGTGGGTGCATTTATACCTTCTCCCCAAGCAGCACATTAGGCCGGCCTCTTCATTCTTCCCCGATGTTGAGGGAGCATTAAGTTCTTGTGCTCCTTCTGTATGGTTGCTTTGCTACACAGTCTGTGCCAGTGCTAGGTCCAGTATGATCTGGGACACTGCTCCCCACCCTGCCAAGGCTAGGTCTGACAGTGAACTGCACTGGATGGACCTTTGGGCTGGACCACAAAGGTTGTATTTATTTATCCATTACAACCCCCAGGCAGAATACGCAAAGCAGGGATTTGGAAAAGACCTTTAAGACCATCGAGTCCAACTGTTAACCCAGCACCACCAAGTCCACCACTAAACCATGTCCCTAAGTGCCGCATCTACATGCCTTTTAAATAACTTCCAGAGATGGTGACTCAAACACTTCCCTAGGCAGCCTGTTCCAATGCTTGACAAACCTTTTGGTGAAGCAATTTTTCCTAATGTCCAATCTAAACCGCCTCTGGCACAACTTGAGGCCATTTTGTCTTGTCCTATCACTTGTTTCTTGGGAGAAGAAACAGACATCCACCTCACTACAACCTCCTTTCAGGTAGTTGTAGAGAGGATTAAGGTTTCTCCTCAGCCTCTTTTTCTCCAGACTAAACAATCCCAGTTCCCTCAGCCACTCCTCATAAGACTTGTGCTCTAGACTCTTCACCAGCTTCATTGCACTTCTCTGAACATGCTCCAGCACCTCAATGTCCTCCTTGTAGTGAGCGGCCCAAAACTGGACACAGTATTTGAGGTGTAGTCTCACCAGCGCTGAGGACAAGGGGATGATCACTTCCCTCCTCCTGCTGGCCACACTATTTCTGATACAAGCCAGGATGCCGTTAGCCTTCTTGGCCACCTGGGCACACCGATGGCTCACATTCAATTGGCTGTTGACCAACACCTCCAGGTCCTTTCTGCTGGGCAGATTTCCAGCCACTCTTCCCCAAACCTGTAATGTTGCAGGGGGTTATTGTGGCTCAAGTGCAGGATCCAGCACTTGGCCTTGTTGAGCCTCATACCATTGGCCTTGGCCCATTAATTCAACTTGTCCAAATTCCTCTGTAGAACCTTCCTACTCTCAAGCAGATCAACACTTGTGTGCAACTTGGTGTCATCTGCAAACTTACTGATGACTTACTGTCATCTTCTGCTGTCAGTCTCATTCATCTGGCCTTCTTCCCTTCCTCTCCTCCAGTACTCCTTTGGGTCCTCTCCAGTGTGGCTGGCACCAGCAGTGGTACTGCCAGAACACAGCTGCTTTGAGTGTACCAGAGTGAGGCAAATCCGTCTCCCTATCCAGCTACAGATCACACAGCAAATGCAGATTACTGCTGACAGATGCAGCAGAGAAAGCCATGAATGCTCATGATATGTACCTACTTACAGTCGTCTGCTGACAGCTAAGGTGCCTGATTACCTCTGTGGTTGCAGTACTTCGATCCCCCTTAACTCTTTTTTTTTGCTTTTGGAAATTTGCATTGGTCACCCCAAGACTCCAGGGACAGAAGAGGCTATAGTACAGTTTTAACTCCTTCTGCGGTGTCTTGGCTCAGAGCTGCTGAGAGCTCTGATGGGTCCCTCCCCAGAGGGCAGCAGTTCCTTCAAGAGCCTGAGCCTGGAGACGTGCTTCCCCACCATGGCCCAATGTTCAAAACCAACTAATTTCTAGTCCAGTCAGACTCAAGATATGTTGAAAACCACTGCAGTGAGACTGCTCTTGCACAATTTCCAACCAAGGAGGGACAGGTAAGTCTTTTAACTGAACCTCTAAAAACCCAGGGGCTTGCTTGTTCAGGGTAATCACCTGACCCCCTTTCAGTATTCTGCCACTGAGGCATCCCCTTGGGGTAATCACTTGACCCCTTTCAGTATCCTGTCATGTGAGGCATCCCTAGTAATGCAAACAAAAGAAGGTAATGTTTGTTTCCTCCTTTTCCCATTAATTTTGAAGCTTTGCTACCTCTTTTTATGCATTCATTTTTTCCCTTTGCTTTTCCCATTTGCATTTACTCAGCAACTACCAGAGCATATCTGGTTTTGAAGTTAGCTTAAATAAATGCTGTTAGTTGATGACTATCAATCCTGCACAAATGCTTGCATAGGAAGATAAGTTTTCTCAAAGCTGTTTGCTTAGGGGTAGATGACTGTTCTAATGGTGTATTCATTAAACAGTGATTTATTTGTTGCAATTAGTTGCCCTTTAGGGCTGATGATATTATATCGGTATGTTTGATCTTTGCCAACACCTGGATCCCTCTTTGCAATTAGCAAAGTGATACACTGTGTCTGCCTCTCTGTTACTCACCCCCTCCTCCTCTAAACAAAAGGTTGAGAGTAGCAAATCTCATCCTAAAAGCAATAGAAAGGAATAATGTCAATTAGTACCTGCTTCTGGATTTAAAGGGAAGGACGCATTCAAAGAGAATGCAAGAAAACTTTCCTTTCATCAACAAATAATTCATGATGTGTAAATGTACATCCAGCAACTCTGTTATTGCAGTACTGTGACAAATATTGTGAAGGGCACAGCAAATGGGAGATATCATTCTACTGTCTTGACAAAGATTATAACAAGAATGGGAAATGGGACAAGTGTAACTCATTCTGGAGACAGTTCCAGAGCTGTAATCTCATTTGTTCTTCAGTGTGAATTATACAGCAGTGCAGAGGATGAGAATGTGATTTTCACCATGTTCTATATTTTAATCAGTTTGCTACTAAACAAATAACTCATTGTGAAATGCTGATAAATGGGGAATATTAGTTTTTGAACTATGAACTAAACGAAGAGAAGACGCCTGTAATATAGGAGATCTGCCAGTTCTATTAACATTCGATAAGGGTCAAATTCATCTCAGGTTTAAACAAACAGAATTCCTGCAGATTTCTAAGAATTGTCTTCTATGTACCAGAACGGAGCTGGATCCAAGTTCTCACCTTCCCAATCTTCAGATTGAGTCTCTTGGAGACCATTCCAGGGCTGGAACCCACAAAAAAAAAAAAAAAAAAAAAAAAAAAAAAAAAAAAAAAAAAAAAAAAAAAAAAAAAAAAAAGAAGATGGTTATGTGGTGGGAAGTCTTGAGCTGGAAGCTATGGTGGAAAAAATTACGGTCGCTGAATCCCATTGGACATAGTTCTTCTGGCAGGATGAGAAGGCAGCTTGACTGTTGTTTATGCCAACAGCTTTGGAGTTGTTTGGTGTGGAAAGGCAACATCTGAAGCTTCCCAAGGAGTTTAATCCAAGGCTGAAATCCTCAAGTTATCCATTCTGCAGTAGAAGACAGGTAGGAAGTTCTGTAAATCACCAGTAGTTTTCCAGAGCTTTACTCCTGGATAAGAGGAATTTTGTGAAAGTCTATCAAAGAGAGGAAGCAAGCTATCAATTTGTGTGCTATTTTCAGCATAGCTTATTGTCTCTCTAAAATCTCTCTGATTGTATAAAATCCCTTAGGTTTTTTCTGCATGATTACCTCTCCCTTCAGACTGAAGAATATATTTCCCCTTCTCCCGCTTTGTGTTTGCTACTTCTAACTCTAAGGCACATGAGAGGGCAAAGGGCTGATGTGACCACCCATAAATTAGGCTTCTATGACAGCTAGTGGGAGCAGAGACAACATGGGCCCTGAATTTATGAAAATGGAATTTCCGTGTTCCAGGTGGCTAGAGGGCTTGAAGTGACTAATGGTACTTCACAAAGGTAGATGAGAATATCAGGACTCCCATGGTGGCCAAGCAATCACGGCATATATGGGAATGCAGGAGCTGAAATTTTGATTCTGAAACTCAAGTGAGCTGTGATGACAATGCAAGCCACATAGTGGTTCATGTGAATCACAAATGAGTGCATGTGAGCAGCGAAGGAACAGTCTGGGCTCTTTGTGTGAACGTAGGAGGTCAGTGTGGGCTTAGAGTGGAGAGTTACTTTTGAAAGCCTTGTGAACTGAAAGTCAGTTCTGTCTGTACTGCAGGACTGGGGACAAAATCTACAAAGTCTTAGTTCTACCTGTGGTTCAAACCTGATTTAAACTTTTAGAACCAGATTTTCAGGGTCAGTTGAACGTAATTGTGTGCCAATGTTTCTGCAAATCCAACCTACACTGTAAATTACTTCAAATTGTGCATCCATTTTCCTCTACCTGGCTCACTGGAGTCCTGTGAGTGTTAACTGGTTAATGCTGTAAACTGGTTAATTCTTTCTGGGCAGCAACAATTTCTGCCATGTTTGGTGGGAGCTGGGGAATGACACTACTGTTTTACGTGATGCTGAATTGTTGTTTTATCAGGAAGCAGGAGGCCTTTAAATGGACATGCTCAACTTCTGCTGGAGATCCCAGGTTATGCTTTGATTTCATCAGTTTTCTGAGAGAGCTGCTGAGATTAGGCCAGCAAAGGAAAATGAGGAGGACTTCTGCTTTCAAGCCGAAAGACTTGGTGACACAACAGAATGCATTAAGGTGGGGGGTTGGGTTTTTTTTTTTGTTGGGTTGGGGTTTTTTGTTTGTTTGTTTTTTTAATTAATTAATAGGAAGGATTTGAGG
>NW_010410896.1:13477-17407 GCF_000710305.1 Buceros rhinoceros silvestris | reverse complement strand
AGGAATGCTTCATTAGACAAAATTTTTCAGTCAAACTGTCCTTACAGGAAAAGATGTCATGGACAATGTTCAGTCTGAAACACAATGGTGAGTTTAGCATAACATGAATGAAGTAAGAGAGGTTATTTAGGATTTATGGTTGCTGTAGGTCAGTCCAAATTTTACAGTCTACGACTAGAATTCCCTTGAGTCCTGGTTGGTCTCCAGGCTGCAGTGCTCTCAGTTTCTTAGATGACAGATTTGAAAGAAACATATCACAAATAAAGAAATATTAAATTCCCCTTATTTAAAGAAAAAAACCAAACGAACAACCAAAACTGAAAATAAAACCCTTCAGTAGCACAGCTACAACAAGATGTATCTGCATGCCGATGATACTTTTCCCTCCAAAAAAATGCTGAGAAAAAAAGAGTTGTATTAGAATAATGAACCTGACAATGACCTGTCGTGGTGTCCACATTCCCTAGGGAGACAATGGTGAAATAAGGTGATATAGCAGAAACCTTATTTTATATTTGGGTTTATCCTTGTCTCAGTTCCAAGTCCTCTGATTTTACAATCTGGCTGAAGACTAGACTCCAGAGAACAACGGCTCAGCATAATGCTGGCAATGCTTTCAGCTTTCTCATTACTTCCAGAATGGTTCCTCAGTGGGCCCTGATGAAGAATCCATAGACTCTTTACATCTCTGCTAAGCAGCCTATCCAAATGCTAGCTGTTGCTACTCCTCTGTTCTCAGGTCAAGGGAGAAAATACAGATCAGAGAGGTCAAACTTCAAGAAAGGAGCACAGTCCTGACCCAGGTTCCTGCTCAGGAGCAGGAAAAGATTGGTTTCTTTATTGAGAAGCACTGATTTCACCCTCTAAAGACTTTATGTTTGATATTAAAAGGATACGGAGACTGCACAAATTTTACAGTCCTTTCTCTCTGCCTTGCTCTCTACTCCAACGTGCTTTTGGTCACTTTCATCTGCCCATGGCTGGCTGCTGGATTAATTTGCTCATTGAATACATTTTCTTGTGTTAACAACATATGTGACAAATAAGTAATGTGACTCATCACAAGGCATGAGAATGCTATGTTCCAGCTACTGAAGGACATTTAGAACTCAGCAACTTGCCACCTTTGTGTTGCTCCTAAAACACTGTAAAATGTAATCAGACAGATCTAAAAGGAGATGCAGGAGTTCAAAGTTGCCCAGAACTCTGCTTGTTTTCTTTCTCAGCTTAAATAAGTAAACTGTAATAAAATCTACTGACGCAGTTTTGGCAGGTTTGATTTACATTTTCTCTAAGGCCCAGTAAACATTTCCTCAAGATCTTATCTGGGGTTAAAAATATTTCTGCATTTCAACACACAGCTTTGAAAAGTGTCAAACACTTTAGCCATGGTTTGTGCAAATATAGTTGTTTTTTTCCTCTTTTATTATGAAAACCTGAAAAGAGTACTTAGAGGTGACATTAATGGCTTGTGACGGGTGCTGAAGTATACTTTTTTTGTAAATCACGTGTGCAACATAAATAGTAGGTCCTTCTTCCAAATACAGTTGGGGAAAACCCCAATTTTGAGAGATAAAGAGGATGTCAAGGGAGCTGTTCTAATGCTGATCTTGCGGGTATGGCTTTTCCGTGCCTTACACACTATAGCTCCTGGTTATGCACGACAAATACCTTGCAAAGGTTCAGTTCACATTCTGCAAGTTTGGAAGGTATGCAGCCTAAATTGCTTACTGAGACAAAGCAGCATGCCAGCTGACTTGCTCAGAGTACTTCTCCAAGGAACAAATGGGGGCTAATGCACTCAGCCCCAACAGAGTATATTGCTTTAACCTCACAAGACAGTAAGTAACGGAGCGAGGCTTCTCCTGCCTTACCCTCTGTTTTGTGTATCTGCATAGACTTCATCACAGTCTGAGCCTCACCTTTTTTCCTTGCTACAAAATTTACAAAGAAGCCCACAGGTTTATTATCCTGGAAAAAAGGAAGAAGAAATTCTTAACTGGGGTTCCTTGACAAAGAAGGCTCTCCAGCAAGAAAAATAACCAGTCTACTGAGGATCTCACAAATTTCTTCTGGGACCCGCTCATACCTATGTCCTCTAGAGAACCTGATTGCTGAAACAGAGTTTATTCTTGGACATGGGCTGCAGAAAAGGCTCATCTGTGGCACCCTGTGACAGATTTCCTAACTGTAGATGGGCAAGTGGAAGGCATACTGTTATTTCATCATTTTTGGACAGAGATCCCCCCTTTAACACTTAAGTATTATCCACACTCTGGTATTCTGGCAAGTCTGCGTTCATGCTAATCTGTTAGAATGGTCCTGTTCCCACTCATAATATGGCACAGCACGTCAGCTTCAACCAGGCACGGATGCCAGCCTCAGTTGGATTGTGAATTGACTGCCGAAGACTCTCCTGCTGGTGGAGGAAGTGCCAAACTGGCCGCATGCTCTCTCATGGGGATGCACTGTGCCCAAAGCTGCTTTGGTATCAATTATGGAGGGAGTAACACCCTTTTACAGAAAAGAATGTGTTAATCATTCCACTTCATGTGCTCTGTCCCCCTGTTCAGTTTCCATATGTTATTTCTGGGGTTTGCCAGGATAAAAAGAAGATATTCTTCTTTCCTGACAGGTAAGAGAAAGGTCAGATATGGCTGTTCAGATTAGGAGTGTTTGTTGTTGCCAGCTATGTTTGTTGTTGATTTTGGAGCTGTCGCTTTCTATTAAGCCATGTACCATTAAGGTGGTAAATGCACTGGGTGCTTCACAGACACTTATTCGAAAGACAGTCTTTGCTCCAACAGGATTACTGTCTAACTGCTCAGTGTTTTTTTGCACAATTCAGGGTGTCCCATGCTCCTGTGGATCTTGGCTACCCCCAGAGTCTGGTGAGTTGTTAAGAGACATGTACTCTGTTGCATGTATCTCTCTAACCAGGACTTGCAGGAATACCCAGAATTCACAAGTGCAGCATTATTCAGGGCAGAAGAGCTTCTGGAACTGCCTTTTTCCAATCAGGATGTTCTCTACAGCTTCTGGCAGGCAGCTGCATAAGTAAGAATATCATACCTATCAAATTAAATGCATCCCGCCAGCCTCAGCGTAACATCTCATCAACAATCTTGAATTGGTGCTGAATTGTAACTTGTTTTTCTACAGGCTTGTGGTTTCTTCTGCCTTTCGAGCTATGATGCTGTTTGTCCTTTGTGTAAGCACGATCCTTTTTTTAAAAAAACAATATGAATGGGAAACAACATACCGCCAGCTAAAACGGTTGCTTTTCCACACTCACTCACCACAGGAACTCTTTAATCAGCAATGTCAGCCAGGGACAGAAATCTCATAGTTGAGAGATAACAGTTATTTGCTGGCAACTTCTTGTATGATAAGCCCAACAACTGGGTGATTACATGTTTTCTCGAATAACACAAGAAAATGCCGCACCACATTTCCGAAAGTACACGTTGCAGCATCTGGAAGCTGCATAAAAATTTTGACAAGATTTTTTTTCCCCCGTTTACTTTTTCAGTGCTCTGAAATCTGAATGTAATTTTAACATACTTGAGCTATCCACCAGCTTTTCTGCAATGAAAGGCTCCATAAAGAGTACAAAGTCAACACTATAGAAAAAGTGCCACTGATTAATGGGAGAGGCTTGCTGCCATAACTAGGCTGCTTAAGGTCACAGTTAAACAATTTTTCATAGTTGCTTCATCCACTGAATTGCACTCGCATGGCTGCATTGCTAGTTGAAAGGGAAATGAGCAAATACATGCTGGTTGAGTAAATTATTAAAATACATAAGCTGGAGCAAAGCTATTTCTATGAAAACCCTGCTAATGAAGAGAGACAATGCCTTTGCAGCAGTGAAATTAGTTTAAAGTAAACAGGTCAAAAAATAACAGTTCTAAACACTGACAGTGTGTT
>NW_010410896.1:0-13360 GCF_000710305.1 Buceros rhinoceros silvestris | reverse complement strand
GATATTTGTGAAGTAATAAGGTTAGTCTGAATTGCTCTGAGTACTGTTCCTACAATGATGTCTAGATGGTGCACCTTTATAGCTAGGTCAAGGTACTTGGATGGTTTAAATGTGACCCTGTGTTTTCACCTATTCTTGAGGTTCACACCAATCCAATGTATGTTTTCAGGCTTTTTTCGGTGTGAGACAATAGCTGTGGGACATGCAATTAGAAGGAGCATCTGGCATGCTGGTACCTACTCCTACTTGGGTCATTTTGTCATGGGCTGTCATGCTGGGCAGCTGCTGGAGCATGTACTTGCACGCAGGAAACCATCTGCCTTTTACCCAGTGCAACTGTACATGGTGGATACAGCAGTCTGGAGAACCAAAGGACCTGAAGGGTCCCAGAATGAGGAGAGAAGCCATAGTATTGCTTAGTCAGCCTCTAAAGACAGATAAAACGGTGGGTGAGAAGAATGCCAGACACCCTTCAGAAGTAGATCGCGTATTTCATGTGTGAGACCTGATGGATCTGTGGTTCAGATCTGCAGTGGTCTGAGATATTCTTGAGATTTCTATTCCAGTCCTGGTATTTTGTGATATATGCACCAGTTTGAATGGGTGGGTGGGTCTTTTGAGATGAAGTCTTGCATGGGAAGCTTTTAAATTATTTTTGGAAAAAAAAATTATAGAGTCTTTCTGGTTTTGTATCCAAAATTTGAGGATGTTTTCAAACAGGGGTAATGAAAGCCAAATTTTTTTTTTTTTTTTTTTTTTTTTTTTTTTTTTTGAACCTGAATGCAAGCTGAGATTTTTAGCACTGGGTTGCATTCAGGTGAGGAGAAAGCCTAGATTATACTTCTTTCTCCCTTCCCTCCTGTCAGATATTTAGCTTTCTCTTGCAATAGCAAGAGCAGATGTTGCTTTTGCACTTAGCACTAAGAGCGAGACAGAAACGGACCCGCTAGTCTGTTGAATTTTATGGAGTGGTCTGTAGAGGTGAGAAAAGACATTAGTGAAACTTGTTCTCATCTCTCTTTTACTTCCTTCTTGAAATTAAAGGCAGTCATCCCCTTTCCTTTCCTTCAGGACTCATTGACTCTTCCTCTTCCTTCTTCATTGCTTTGACTTCCCTCTTCTTTCCTTCTCTCAAGTGAGATGCTGTTTAACAAACTCAGGAAGAACTGTGTGTTATTTCTTATGTTTATAGGACAATTGTCCATGCTAATGCTTCCTGTATAACCTATAAAATAGGCACTTCTCCAAGACAGCACATAAGGCAAACATAACCTGGAAACTTTTTCAAATCTGACTTTCTCTCTCTCTCTGAAGGTTGATCTTTGGAGATCTTCATATGCACTCTTCAGGTTTTAGGCTACAGGTAGCTTAAAAGGAAAATACGTCTGGAGATTGCCTGTGGAGATTAAAAAGGTTGTTTCTGCTTTCAGACAACCACTATTCTTTATAAGTCTTTTTGAAACAGTAAATCTGCATTTATTCAAACTGGGTGAAGTAGACAGCTGACACTTTCTGATGCCAAGACAAACAAATCCTGTGGATTTTGCTGGGTGGAAAGAAGTTAATACCCCAGAAGTGGAAATCCACATGGCTCCCAACAATGAGACACATATCAGCCAAACAACAAGATTTCAAGTGTACTGTGTGTTTGGCTGGCAGATTCTGAGCTCATTTAACTTACTGACATCAGGTTAGGGCTCATGTAAATGCATTTATTTCAGACTGGTTATCTGGGATCAAAATTTAATCTACTGACATCTTGTTCTGCTACATCTGGTTAGACAAGCTCTTCCTATCCATATATAGCTACTTGGTTTTTTATATGCTAGATATTAATTTTCCCAATATTAACTTTCAGAGGTTTTCCTTTGGAAGTATGCTTGCCCGTTACAACATATTTGGAAGCACTGTATGAGGTTAGAAAATAAGAAATTCAGTTAAAATAATATGTGCTTGGTGCATATCTTGCAGTTTCCAGTAATGATTTTCCTCTAAAAAACCCTACAGTAACAGAAACGCTTCACTATAAAGCTACTTGTTCTTTAATAAGTAAGACTCAGAATGTGACTGAAATTTACATAATTTCTCAGTTTCTTGTGCTCCCTCTCCATCTGTTTGCCTCTTGTCTCCTGAAGGACAATATATTTGCCTTGTCTGAACATTGTTCAAACTTCTGTAACTTGGTTAGGAATTGCTATGTGCTATGAAATATCAATTTAAAATTATTATCTTGCAGTGTACATTTTGATTAATGTTTATGATTCTCAGAGGGGAAAAGTAAATTCCTACATAAGAGCTTTCAAGTTGTTTCTCACCAATTCCATGAAAAATGGAGTAGTTAACACTGCTACTCAAGCTGACATATGGGGTAGTCATATGAGTTTGGAAATGAGGTGGAAAGTAGTCTGGGAGTGTTCTTCTGTTACTATGCCAATCAATACATTTACTCCTCTGCATTAGCATGGTGTAATTAGGACCCTTTCTGAGGACCACTCATGGGGAGAACTGGTCTGTCATTTATGGAGGCACTAGGCTCACAAATGTTTTTTATTGGGAAAGCAGTGTTTCTCTTTACCAAAGAAACCACTCAGTAGTCACCAGAAGAGTTGTACTTTGCTTGGCGTATTATTCGGTGTCTTTAGTAGGCAGCCTCCAGAGCATCTTGGTGTGGCAGGAAGGGTTGTGTCATTGAAAAGTGTTCCATTTTTCTTGGGCAATACACAATTCCTCAAGTGCAAGACAGGTTTTGTCCTGGTGGTACTACTGTTCCTGGAACTATTCATTAAATATGTGTTAATGATGCATGGGGCTCTCATGAAACAGGTAATTTGAAGCACCTGAAAGTCATGGTGACAGTATTGCTACTGCCATGAAAAACTGAGCAGCTCTGCTATTTCCATGAAAATGGTGAAGCCATGTGATGAACTAGAAAGCAAGCTACCGGCTCACTTTCTTACCTGTCTCTCCAGTTTGCTGCTGAATGGCTTACTTGATTTGCAGTGCTATGACCAGCAGTCTGCAGGTTTGCTCAGAGGCACAAGATAAACGGCGTTCTGCTACAAGGGTTGTGATGTGCTGTGGGGCAGTCAGCAGGTTAATAACCCTGTTTATATCAATAATTTGTGTAACAAGCAGGAGTACATCAGGAATGGTATGCCGTGTTCTTATTTGCCAAGGAATCTGGAACTGATAGGCCTTCAGTCACAGAAAGGTATATTGTAAATAGTGGTGTAACTCAGGTGCAGATGTTGGCAGATGTTTACAGGAGTGACCATCTTGTGCAGTGGCATATGTTCCTTCTTCTCCCTACTCATGTTCTCTGTGCCTCTACTGTGGCAAGATATGTCTCCTTCTGTTTTCAAGCCTCCAGTGGAAAAGCTACTGTCTCTGCCTGGTGGCATTGCCTTACCTGAAATGTGCTGCAAGAGCAGCATGTTTGCATGCGTGCTCTCCAACTGGTTCCAGACTAAACCAGCTGGTTTTGCCTAGCTCAGCTGACAGGAGTGGTGTGCACACCATGGTACATTTTACGCAGATCAGGGAGTGGGGAACCACTCTGTCCCTGCGGCAGAGCTGTCAGGGCCTCTGCGACAAGGGTGTGGGCTGACAGCTGCCTGGGACATTAAATGCTTCCACCTTGCAAAGAATGCTGATAGGTTTGCTGGACCGTGTTGGAATGCTGCAATGATCTGCAGCAGGCTCCTCTTTTGGCCACCAGGCTGCTTCACTTTATCGTGCAAGTGGGAAGGGTTGCTGCTGAATGGTCCATTAGGTGTCACCTACCCCAGACTACCAGTGTGAGTCCCTGGGTGAGGCCGGAGAAGGAAACTGAGAAGCACTCTCACCTCTTCTTCTTTACCCTTCACCTTACCTCCTTGCAGCTCTGCCTTCTACTGGGCATCGTGGTTGCTGATGGATTCACCATCTGTGCCTATCTTAAACTGTTAGGCAGGAGCATGTAGGCTCTGCCCACCTTGCTGCCTCCTTGCACTAGGTCAGATAGATCCCCCTGTATCTGAGGACTTCAATGCACAGGATGTGTCCTGCAGCCCAGCCTGTGGCTGGAAGAGCTGCTTTTTCCAATGTGACATCCTTGTTTTGTTGCCACTGCTTCTGTGTCAACATGTGTCAGATAGGAGAGCTCACTGTCTTCTTTCAATAGCCTTTTGTGGCTCTTCTGCCTTTTTTTTGTTGTGGAAAAAAAATCTCTAAATCCATTTCACTTCATCTGCCTGCAAGAAAGCATTTTGCTTTAACCCTCTGCTGGCTTTTTATCAACGTGCAGTCTCAGTACTGAGTGGTTCCTCTTCATGGAAGTAGCAGCTGTGTCCCTACTTGCTGTTGCTGCCCTGGACTGTGCCTTTCTATGAAATGCTTTCAGAATCCCACTTTCCTGGCACTTACGGCTCAATTTGTGCAGAGTGGAATTACACCAAGGCCTGTGAGTGAGAGATGCAACAGCAGAAGGCAAAGCTGGGAGTAGTGGGAGCAGGTGTCTGGCGCCTCATAGAGTTGGAGCTAGTTCCCTGACATTTAGAAGGGATAATGGCTGTGCTGTTCCATGCCAAGAATTGGGAGCATGGGATTTATCCAGCCTATGCCCACCTATTTTCTGCATGTGGACATTTGTTCTCCCACCCACCTAATTAGGAAAATAGAGTGTAGAAAATGAAGGGGCGGATTTGTTATTTTGTTGTGGCTGTTTGAAAACAAAGTTTGCTTTGCAGCCTCATATTATAGTCCATGGAGGGACAGTATTGTCTCCAAACCTGGCATTAGTGTTGGCTTTCCTCAGGAAGTCTAACAGGAGGCAAAGCTACGCCACAGACTGCAGTGGAAAAAGGATCAGAATCACTGGGACGAGCCATTGTCTTGAGACAGAATGCTTGGGAGAGGACTGGCATTGGAGATGATAGGCAGAAATAAACACCAGGTAAATAGGGAAAACCAACACTTCGACTTTGCTGAATATTTCAATAAATGAAATTAATTCTCGAAGACAGGGAATTTCTAATAAACCCTACTGCACTTCAGTCAACATTTAAAATCCAAGTTCCTCGAGAAAGTAATTTTATCCAGTAGTTCCTTTGTTTGCTTTTTCTGTTTTTGTCCCTGAAAATTTGCTGTATAATGGTAGGACATTCAGAATGGTTAGAGAACGTCCAGGAAAAAAACATTTCTGTGATTTGCCCAGCTAGCCATTATCCTGCCTCAGTCACCTGTAGTTAATCTGTTATGCTACACAAGCAAATAGTAAATAGTGGGTTAGTTTCACCCAAGAATTCTTCATCTATCAGGATCACAGGATCAGAGAAAGATTGAGGTGGTAGGGATACTCGTAAGGCTTTCTCTCAACCTAGGGCAACATTTTCTGCAGCTACCTCATTACTGGCAGATGTCAATCAAATTTACCGTGTAGCTTCAGTGGAACAGATGAGAGAGAGAGGTAGATGGTAAAAATCTCTAGTACATGACAGAATCCAGATCTATTACTTCTCAGCCTGTTTGCCCCCTTCCTTCAGTGTCCCCTCAGGCAGAAATGTGTCTTGGCTAACAGGCAATAGCGTACTTAGAGGTAGGATGCCTTCAGATCCTCCTCAAGATCAAGAGATTATGTGTGTTTGCGGGTTCAGAAAGGCCACAACTTCCTAATCTAATACGCAAAACACTCTGCAAGGTGCTGGGTTTTAATCCTTGCCCCACTATTAATTACTTATTAGGGATGACTTCCCAAATCTGAGGTAAATTCACCAGCCATTGCTGAGGGACTGTCACACTAGTTTCAGCCTCTTCTACCACCTCCATGAATCTAACTCATCATTTCTTTTGCTTTTCTTACAAGCCCTTGAAAATGAAATATCCTGTATTGGTTCAGATGGGACATTTGTTCAACACAAAGGAGGAGGATAGGTTTAAAAACAAAGGCTTTGGTTTAATCCAAATAAAATAAAATAAAATAATATTTACGGAGGGTTTTTTCTGGTTCAGCTGCTGAGCTAAAAAACCCACTATTTGCAAATACTGGCTGTCCCACTAAATTTGTGTCAAGTGGTTGCTCCAATTCCTCTTCCTAGTGGAGGTCTCAGAGCTGGTCTTGTCACAGCAAAAGTATCACCTCTCCTCTGCTTGCAGCCCTGCAGAACTGTTCCAGCCTACTCATCAGCAAGGTCTAGAAGACGTAACTTCACTCATCTCTGCTGATAAACTACAGGCTTTGTGACAGAGCCTGCACCATAGACCCTCAGCTTAGTCCACTTTAGGCTATAATCATGAACCTGGATTTTTTTTTCCCCTGCTGAAAACACTGGTAGTTTGGCTGGCACCAGCTTTTCCTCAGAAGCTGCCTTCCAAACCTGAGCACGTGGGGTAGAAGCCATCAGGGGGTGGGTGAAAGAATTGTTCTTGAAGAACGTAATAGCATAAAAACATATCAACTCCTACAACACCCGGGACATAAAGCCACAAAGACATATGGCTTTACAGCTTGTAATATCATGAACCTGACTGAGGTACCCAGAATCCGGGGGGAAACAGGCATCTCAGAGAGCAATTCACAAAGGCCAGCAAGCTGAAGATAGATATGTATTTAAAGTTGTGCCCCTTTCTAGAACTGAGATACCACATTTAGCACTGTCAAATGAGACATCTCTCCACTTAGGCTTCACAAACAGCTGCTCTTTCCTGAAAGCTGTGACATAAACTTTTCTTTTTCAGAATATCCTACTTACACAATACTTCACACCTAAACTGACTGTATTCCCCACCAACAACCAGGCTTCCTGAGGAGATCTGAATCCGTATCTCAAATACAGTGTGAGTTCTCGCAGTGAAGGTGTGTGTCACAAAGAGTTTTTAGTTCCCTCTGTCAGAGCTGCCAGAGAAAGCACGTGGGAGCAGGGGGTTTACCTGGCGAATAAGTGTGAGATGTAGTTTCAGCTCTTTTCGAGTCTGCCAGTTGTATTTTTTCCAACAGCTTCTTAATAAGAATTCTTAATAGAAATTCTTCACTATCCCTTTGGTTGCATTCCTCATCTCTCACAGCAATCCTATAGTTTCAGCAAAAGTCTTTTCCCGGAATTAGCCTAATAATTAAGTTTGTCCCACCAGAGAGCTAAGAGCCTGACACCTCTTAAATGAGGACAGGAGCTGAATCTAGAGCCTCCACAACGTGTGTCAGTCCTTTGAACAGTGAGGCCACATTTTATTTCCCTCCCATATAAAAGGAAGGCAACTTACAACTACATGTTCCTGCAGTAGTACTGCAGTAACGCACAGCAAGGCTCTGAGGGGTTAGAGGAGTGCTGAAAAATGGCGTATCAAGAGCCTGGGGACAGTAACACAGAAGGACTTCATTCAGTGTATTAAGTGTGAGTTCTCAGTCAGTGAATTAAGTCTGTTTGGGAGTTTAGGCCTGGGGGATTTTCTTCCACAGCTCCTGCTGGCTCTCAGGTAAGGATGCAGAGCTTTGAGTTTACGCTGAAGCAACAAGGAGTTCAGCAGAGATACCGAGCCTGCCTATGACTTGGACTTCCGAATAGTTTAAGCTGAAGGAGGGTGCAGTAGAAGGCCTTTTGTAATATTCATCCTCCGCCCTTTTCTGAGATCAAATTCAGCCTGCATGGAATTTGTCAGCAGTGGTTTCCCACTTAGCAATAGTCAGACCATATTGGGACAAAATATTCAAAATATGTAGCAGTGTGGGACTTGGGAAAGTATCAGCATAAAATTATGCCTTCCAGAATAGCAAACCAATGAATGCACTGCAGCTGAATAGCATGATTTTTAATGAATGAGACCCTGGCTACTCTTCTTGTTCGGCATTAGTCTGCCAAAGAGTATAACTTGTCTTAACATCTTCTTTGACATGATTCAGTGAAATTTCTAGCTTTTGGATTAAGACAGTCATTAATAAATTGGTCTATAAAAGTCTAGGTGAATGTAACCTACTGAAAATGTGCTGAATAAAGCAGATGAGATGCTCAGGTAGTTGGCAAACAGGCCACCTGTTGATTTTCTTGTCAGTTGTTGCTACCTGGGGTATGATTCTAGTCAAGGAGAAAATAGGGTTCTTTCAATTAAAACAATTCGTGCAACATCGTTTCACTTAAAATTGTCCATGGTTTTTAAAGAAGATTGAAAACAGTCTAACCAGGGCTTGATTTGGGTCCTACAGCAGAAGGATAGAAGCAGACAACCAAAGGGATTTTCTCAGTGCATACGCAAGAGGCCTAAAATATGAGTGTTAGTTAAGTTTGGCAGTGGAAGTCAGTGACCAGTCTGATACTCCATAGTGGTTCTATTCCTCCAGCTATAATTGTGTGAGTGCTCAGAATTGTTTTTTTCTGCGAAGTCTAGGATGTGTGTTTCCTTTAAGTCTGCTTGAATACCAGCTGTAACCAGCAGCACCCCGTTTGAGTCAATCAGGTCCTTGCTTACCTGTGCTCAGATGCCTTCTACAGCCATGGCTAACGATACAAACCAGGAGCTCTGATGTAAAGGAGTGCTTGACCTTTATGTAAATTTAATGCTCTCCCCTAAATTCGTGGTGAAATGTAATTATTTAACATGTTTGCAGATAGCTTTCTGGAAAGGCCAGTAATACTTTACGTGCATATAGCTTTCTTAACTCCAACACATTTTACAAACAATACACACAAAATAACTGCTTCAGCTAACTGCCCCAATATAGCTATTCTGTAGTGGAGTGAGTGGTTACCTGTCCATCCATCAGCTGGATTTTAGGTAGGAAGTGGAAAATGCAACTGAGTAAATGCAGTTAAAAATGTAGGCCATAATGAGATAAGAAATCAGGATGCAGTGATCAACACTTCTATCCTGCAGCTTGGAACTCTGTCAGCTTGAATTCAATGGTACCTCAATCGATGAAAGAGTGAAAAACCTGAATATCAAATCCACAGGAACCATGACTCTCTGTGTGTTATGATATTCTTAACCAGTAGGGGAAGCAAGTGGGAATGTGAAAACAGAATTACTCATAGCATCTGAAGTGATCATACTTCAAACAAAACTTAACACCTAGTCTAGACAAAGACAGGCATGTTTAAAATGGTCTTATCTGGTTGTGGTTAACCACAGTTGTTAACTGCGGGTTTTCCCAGTGTACATCTACGAGCAGCTTTGCTGGGTCTGGAAGGTGCCTTTGTAAAGGGAGTGCAGCTCGAGGAAGGAAAACTTGTCAAGGAGGATACTGATCAATACTCATTGACATGTCTATATAATACCCAGTCTCTGTGTCAGAAGGGGAGAGGATTCCTTTTTGCTCTCCCATTCTTGAGGAATGGATTTGAACAGGCAAATGACATCACGGGAAGAGGAAGTGTGTGAAGTGGACAGACATGAGAAAAACTAAAGCAGTGAAGTGGAACACGACAGAAGAATGGAGAGAGACACCCAGACAAAAGAAAGCCAGGAAATTGTCAAACTGCAGGCACCTGAACTCCCTTATACACAGAAAATAGAAACAAATCAAATCCTCCTTTCTGCTGCCCCTTGTAATTTTCCAGAAATCTTCTATAATTTTCCCTGGAGTCCCATGCTGACAGCTGGCAGATGCTGAATGAGAGAAGGTCCCCAGAATGAGTGATGGCAAGGTCACAGCTGGAATGCCTGTAATGCAGTGAATCACAAGCAACTTTTGCTGCCACACAGTGGCAGAGAGAAAAACTGCTATATGACATCTTTGTAGTCCTTGTCCAGACGCGATGCCTTTGTATTTTTATTAGTATTCTCTGGTAACAAGTGTGCTAATACAAGGAGGTTAAAGCCGCGGAGGAAGGGGAATACCTTAAGCAATACAGTTCCCATAGACTTAATTTAATGTGCAAGTCACTCCTCATAAGCCACACAGCACTCTCCTATGCCATAGGTTTATCAACAAGTGTTGCTAAGGTGCTTAAAAGCTTGTATTTCAGAGACAGTGTATGAATAGTACCTCTCACTGCTGTGGTTGCTATAGTAAACCTTTGTTCTTAATTGAATACTACAGTAAATAATACTTTAAAACCGGAGAGGAAAATAAAAAGAAAGAACTCCATTAGTAATTCCCTGAGCCACTTGAAATTACTGCTCCTTTTTCATGTTTTGGAAGGATAGAATGCTTTATGCAGTGGGTTATAGAATAGCAACACCTGCATAAGCATTATGATGTTTTTTCTGCATAATTTCTTAACCCTCAAAACTTTGCAGGATATGATGTTGTTCAGAACACCCCTGTCAATAAGGAAAAGAGCAATTAATGGGAATAAAATTAGGTGTTGTTTCCTTAAAATTACATATACTTCAGACAAAATTTTGGAGAAGAGGATGCAAAAGGTTGAAATGATCCTTGAAATGACCCATACTGTAACTACAGCCAGTGGAGTTACACTGGATATAAATTATCAATTTTTTTTCCCCCAGTGTTAAATGTAATAATCCACAAGCCCTGTAATTAGAGAGCTTGATCATGAAATGGCAGCCTTAGAGTACCACAGATAATGCTGTCCGGGAGCGAAAATACGCAGTGTACAGGGAAAGTGTTGGGGTATGTGCGAGGAGACTAATAAGATGAAAGTTGGTGAGTGGCTGAGAACTGCAGCAGTTCCTTGTCACCTGTGGAAGAGCAGGAGGAAGAACATTGAAGGCCAGGTGAACTCTTTGAGGGCTAAGAGAAACATTCCATACGTTATGATAAACAGCTGTGTGGCAGAAGACTTGCAGCCCCCTGAGGGGAAACAGTAGGAGCAGTGAGGTTAATAGACGTAGGAGATGATGCTATCATAGGATAGTAAAGCAGTGAAAGAGATTAAATGACACACGAAATGCTGGGTTCAGAGTTACTAGCATGAGGCAAACGATAGATTCGTATTTGAAGCACTGGAGTGCAAATAAGCTGATCTGGGCCTGTTTTATGCTTTGATTAGACTCCGTGTGTGTCCTTGGTCTTCTGGCTCATCTTCCTACCTGTATTTTGGGGTTAATTCTTTCTTCTTTTGCAGGGCTCTTGATAGGGGCAAACATACTATCAATTGTGAGTTATGCAGAAAATGTAGCAACACAAGTCATAGATATAAGACATCTTTTGTACACTGCTGTTCACTCAAGGAGCGGAAGACATATTTATTCCTTACCAGCTAAGATGCTTCTCCTGGATCTGCACCCTCATTAGCAGACAACATCTGTTTCTTCTTGTAATTAGCTCACAGTTCAATAGGTAGCTCCTGTCTCTTTTACACCTGGTCTACAATCAACATGGAAATCACAGAAGCACATGTCTCTCCCCTCCCCACTTTAATGCAGTCCAAGTTACACACATTGTTAAACATCTAATAGACAACAACTGTGTGTTAGAGCTCTCCAGCACTTGTGAAATATTTTTTTCTTTTTTTTTTCTTTCTTGATGAGCTTCAGTTCCAAATGTGCTTAGACTTCTCTGGCTTCTGTATTAGCACCAACCCACTACTCAAGGATTAGGCCATGAGGAACTGTTTCCAGCCACCTGCACAATGGAAATGGGAAGTGAAGTGAGGGGTGCTGGAGGGGGGAGCTTGCACCAGCTGGCCCTGCTCCTGAGGCATTATAACTGGATTCTTTGGAGTAGAAGGGTGTGAGGTCTCAGGTCATTTCCTGCCAGGTTTGCTCTGAATGGGAGGGGGATAAGTAATTGTGCTGTCTCCCTGTACCATTAGTGTCAAGACTCATTAGGAACCCAATCTACTCAGTGGCAGTGGGCATACAAAAGAAAGAACTAGCCAAAGTCTGCAGACTGCAGAGCAGGAGTTGGTGGAGGAAGCAATTGTAAAATTCCCGTCTGGGTAATTAGAGTCAGCAGGGAATCAGATTGGCTTCGGCAGGGCTTTCATTTTTCCCCTTGCTGTTTTAACAGGATTGGCAGGTGCTGCTTTATTCCAGGGGTGAGGTGATGTGACTGTGTCATAATTCACAATGAGAAATGATCATCAATTTGCCACTGTGCTCCTGGCGTGAGCTGAGCAGGCAAACTGTGATTACTATTGTTATTAGTATCTTGTTAGCATGGAGCAGGAAGATTGTTGTGGGCAGTCGTCTCTAGAAGGGGTGGGACCTATTCACACAAAAGCATATTCCTGGCAGCTCAGTTACACTTGGAAAGTTTGGGACTGCTGGCTATTTCACGCCCTTTATACTGGGACCTATTCATTAGTGGTCAAAAAGATATGAGAGACTTGGAAAATTTATCTCATGCATAAAAACTGGCAGCATATTGGCATGCTTCATCAGCAGGACAATTTAATGGAGTTACAACACAATAAACCAAAATGAACTCTCTTTCTTTGAATGTGCTGCTTATTAGTTACCTGTTTGCTTAGTGAGAGTTGGAGAGACATATAGACAAGCTATTCTGTCTGCACGCAATGCAGTTTAAGGGCTGGATCAAGATTTTGTGAAATCAACATACAGATTCTGGCTCAGACCAATGGGCTTGCATGCTCTAACAGTCAACATGATAGTCAAAAGGTGTGGCAGTAATGTTAAAGATATGGCAGCGTGTGATGAGAAATACGGCTTCAGGAAGAGAGGTTTTCTTGACACAGCATTTGTTCCAGAAAAGTTCCCGGAGAGAGATTTCCATAACAAACTGACTGCATTTATGAGTCAAAACAGGATTCTTTCAGCAGCTTTGCTTAGCTGAATTCCACATCTGAGAGTCAAACCTTCTTCTTCCTATCCATCAACAGTCAAATGAAAGGTGAAGGAATTAAACTTTTGCAGACAGATTTGTTGATTACGCACAAGCCAGCATAAAATGCATCTCACTTCTCTGCAACTGTGTGGTCCTTGTGTTCAACTGCTGTATTTTCATTAAAGAATGAAGGACTTCTTCTCTACTCTTGGCAAAAAAAAACCCCTTTGTGGGCAGTGGACTACTTTCCTGAGTAAAATATACAGGATTGGATCCACAAGAGGAAATAAGTGCAATGGCAAGCCATGCGGTTTTCTAGGTACTCTTTGGTAAATTGTTGGACAGGAAACAATATTTCTGTCCAAGGAAATACTCCAATCCTGAAAAAATTATTTGCTCTCCATGAGGCAAAACTGAAGCCTTTCAAGGTATATTTTATGGAAAATATTAAAGAGAAATGAAAGTATTATCCTGAAGAGGTGGTGCTTGGGCCCTTGTTGGACATGTGGGTGATCCTCTTGTGTCTTTGGTTTCCCTGTTCGGGGACAGTCAGTATTCTGCTGGCCAGGCTGTTCTGAGCTGCTTCTCTGGGCTCTGGCCAGACTTTCCCAAACCTAACATAGAACTATGTCTTACTGGAGGCCTCATGAAGCCTGTACCCATGAAATTTTTCAGCTTCAGGAATTCAATATTTTCCCA
>NW_010410895.1:9234-19893 GCF_000710305.1 Buceros rhinoceros silvestris | reverse complement strand
GGGGCTGCGTTTCCCGTCTGGTGAGACAGATTGATGGAGCGGAGTGTGTCATTAAGAGCAGTAACGAGTGGGTGCTGCCTGGGAGGGTTGGAGTTCTCTGTAATTTGTTCACTGAGATAAATTACACTTGGAGAAATGCCTCCTGCTCAACCCGCCGGGGCAGCCCTGCGGTGCCAACCACGGTGGTTCTCATTCACCGTAACGGCAGAAAATGGGTGTGAAAAGGGAGCGTGCCAGTGGGAAGGGTCTGGCTATGCGCAGGGGCTGAAGCAGTGCGGGTCTGGCTGTCCCAGCAAGGGGGTCTGCCTGGGGGGGAGGATGCCTGGCAATCATTTGTGGGGTTCCCCATGGCCGTACAGTGTCGGCTGGGCCGCTGGGCCCTGCCCCAATAACCTGGGCCTCCCAATACCCTGGGCTGCTTCGGGTAAGTCGTAGAGAATTTTTAGATTGATGTTATGGATATGCTTAAAAAAGATGGGGACAATCTTTTCAGCAGGGACTGTGGGGTCAGGACAAAGGCTGATGATTCAACTGACAGAGGGAGACTGAGAGCAGAGAGAAGGGAGAGATTGTTGCTGCTGAGGGTGGTGAGAGCCTGGCCCAGGTTGCCCCAGGAGGTGGGAGAAGCCCCATCCCTGCCTCCATGGCAGGTCAGGTTGGCCCTTGGGGCTCTGAGCACCCTGCTCTGGGTGCAGATGTCTCTGCTCCCTGCAGGGGGTTGCACTGGCTGAGCTTGGAAGGTCCCTTCAACCCAACCCAGTCTGTGGTTCTATAATACAAAATTATCCCCAAAGGATCTGCAAACATCCAACGAGCTGCTCCCCAGTGAGCTGGTATGAAATGGGCACCTCTCCCTTCCCAATACCCAATGCCCATGGGTTCATTAAATCCATCCCATGGCTCCTGGAGCTCCTGCCCATGGATGAGGACGTCAAACACCCACATCTACATGGTGGGGATCATCTGCCGCTTTCCTAGCTGCAGCCTAAATGCCATTGGTGCTGAAAGGACTGAAGCTGCTTGGGTTTGCACTACCTTGGCAGGGCTGGCCTGGAGGTACAGAGGGTGATGGCTTCAGGTGAATTCTTCTGTTTGTTCAATGTAAATGTTGCTATGCGTGTTTTCTTTAACCTTTCGTTGTTTTATGTTTTTCTGCAGTCCAGGCCTTTTAGCCCTCCTATTCACTCATCCAGCCCTCCTCCGATAGCACCTTTAGCCCGTGCTGAAAGTACTTCTTCCATATCTTCCACCAATTCCCTGAGCGCAGCCACCACTCCCACCGTTGGTAAAAACATACAGCACTGCTGTTCTTTCACCTTTCCTTCCTCTGAGCACCCGTAAAAGATTCCTGAAACATTTTCATTTGCTCGATTGCTGCTCGGGTTCACGTTCATCAATTTTCATCATGTTTTTAAATGACGGAAGGGATTTGAGAGGGGGCAAAGGATCATGAACATCACGCTGCTAGGGAAGCTTTCTTTGCGGCAGCTCCAAACGTTGTGGAAAATGAATGTTTGGTGAAGGTTGAGGTTATCACTAAGGGAGATATAATAAGAAATGTGCTTATGGTCTGCAAATTCGGTGAAAAATAGCTTTTTTTTTTTGTAGGGAATGTTTGTACCTGGAGGGGAGGGGGCTGGGAGCCAGACCTTGGGTTCTAGGAGACAACTAATACTAAATCTCTTTGAATGACTTAATTTCACATTTCCCCTTGAAGCGGTAGTAGAAAACAGGGCCTTGGAAAAGGCTCCTTCAAGCTATTAGGTGGACTTTTCCTAGCCCAGACCAAAGTGCAGTCTTCTTTTGGAGGATGTCCTGAAAAACGTGGTTTTGCCCAACCCCCCAGGTGCTCCCTAGGGACTGAGACAAGAAATGTAAGGAAAGTCTGGCTGGCAGCTCCCAGGCTCCATGTGTGGGTCCCCCTGCACCTCCGCCCCTCCATCCTTTCCATCCCAGCTGCCAGTGCTCCCTCCATCCCTGCCATCCCGCCCACCTGCTGGCTCCACCTCCCTTTGCTTCATGCTGCTCCATCTTCCCCTAGGATCACTCCTTCTCCTTTTTTCTTCCCTTTCTGATTTTTTTTGTGATGAGCCTAGTTTGTGTGGTGGGGAAGGAGCTTTGCAGGCCATGGCTGGCGTAGGCTGGCAGATGGGCTCTGCGGAGGGAGCTGTGAAACCTCAACCCCCTGAAAACCCAAACCCGCCTGGTGTTCATGTGCGCTCGGCCATGGTCCTGGCTGCAGTGTTTCATCACCTTATGAGCCATGAGGAGCAGTAGCATCGCCACCCTAATGCCATTGTTGATGACTGGAAGACGGTAGAGTGGCCTGAGCCATGCAGTGGGCACTGTCCCCGTGATGCTGGTGGCCGGGTGTTTCTGCCCAAGACCTCCCCGTAGGTTTGCTGGGGTCTCCAACCTGCACCTTCATCCTGTTGTTTGCTTCACTCTTGAGGTGTTGTAGATGCTTGTACCTGTCCGCCGGCTGTTGGTCACTGTCACAGCATGCTAAAAAATACCCCACATCTCAAGCGAGGGGCCAGCCAGCCCTGAGCATCCCCACTGTGTTGGCTGTTGGTCCTGTCTGTGCCCGCTGTCCTGCAGCTTTGGCAGCGAACCACTGTCAGTGGCCTCGGCCGGTGCCTGTGGGCACAGTAGCCACGGGGCACCTCAAACCATGCTGGGAAGGATGAATTTGGTGGCAGGGAGCAGCCAGGCTGAGGACAGGGACAGTTGTGGGGTTTTCAGGAGGCTGGCTATGAAATGGGGGCTTGTGCGCTGGTCCTACAGGCTGGACAGGCGATGGGTCCCTTAGGCTCTCATTTTAAAATGTTTTTATTTTTCTCTCTAACGTATATTTTTGTGACCAAAAGTTGTTGCTTGATGTTTTTAACGACCTAGTCACTCTGAGCAGTGGGGGCTAATGTGGCAGTGGAGGGGCAGAAGCTGAGTCCACTGGCCCCAGTGGCTCCCACTCCTTCCACAGGGGCTTTTCTTGAAAGCGACACAAAACCAGGGCTCTGGGGTCACCTCTCGGCAGGGGGACACTGAATGCGGCAGCCAAGAAAGCACCCCCAGATTGCAGATTTTTCATTTCTAGCTCTATGCAAACCAAGTGGCGGGTGCAAACCAGGGCCCTGGGTTCACCTCTCGGCGGGGGGACACTGAATGCGGCAGCCAAGAAAGCACCCCCAGATTGCAGATTTTTCATTTCTAGCTCTATGCAAACCAAGTGGCGGGTGCCGTGTTGCCAGGATTTGGCCTGGGAAGAGCTGGACGGGGGAGCAGGCAGGGGCAGATGGGGTTTGGGAGCCCCTCCGGGAAAGCCCAAGCATCTCCCTGTCATCCTGACAGAGGCAGCTGGGGGTGAGGGTGGGCACTGGCGCTGGGCGAGCATCCACGCACCAGGTTGCAAACCTGTAGCGAAGGCAAGAATGCTGCTAATCCCCGGAGTTTTCATCCCAAAAGAGGAAAAGGTGAGGTGAAAGGCGAGCAGGGCCGGGAGCAGGGATGCCTGGGCAGGTCTGTGGGCACAGCAGCAGGTCGGGGACCACTGAGGGTGCTGGGGGACCCGGCTGGGGCTGCCCACAACCCTTGGCTTGCTGCTGGGTCCATCTCCACCACGCTCTCCGTCTCTTGTTCCCTGTGGCAAAGTCCAGCGGAGTTTGTCCAACAGCATGTGGAAGTTATTCCGTGTGTTTGTGCTCCGTGCTGCTCTGGTTTGCTTTCATTGTGGTGGCATGTGAACAACTTACTGCGGAGAAAGGAGCTGTTATTTCTGCGTCAGCGCCCCTTCCGTTATTTTCCTCATTAAAAGCCTTCTCCGTCTTGTTTTCGTTGACACAGCGCGCTGCTTAATTTCATTTGGGATTTGTTTTTTCATTCTTTTCTTTTTTGTGTGTGTTTTTGTTTCCTTTCCTTTGTGTTTCTTCTGCTTGTGTTATCAGAAGATGATGCTTTTATTGACAAACCGCCCGCGTTTGAAAGGCGCCGTGAAACGCCTGCAGGTATTGTACTAGCAGGGCACGGGCGAGACCTCTGGCTTCGGAGCGGGCAGCTGTGGGCGTCCCGTGCCCCCGGCACCCATCGCTCGCAGCACCTTGCATGACAGTTTCTCAGTGACAAAAAGGACTGTGAGGTGAAAGGCTTTCACCTCCTGCATTCAAAAGGGTTAATTGAACAGCTCAAAAAGCTATTTTTTTCCCTGCTGTCCTTAGTTGTTCCAACAGTACCTGGTGTCTGAGGTGGCTTTGGAGGTGGTGTGAATGCAGGGAGCTGGCGGTTGTAATGGGAAAGGAAACGTTCCAGCTAGACAGTTCCTGCTCTGTGTGCGTGTGTCTGTTTATCGGCAAGTTTTGTGTCCCGAAGTGCTACAGAAAACACCTACGTTTCGCTGTCTCTTGTTTTGCACACCGGCGTGGCGTGCGGTTGCAGCATCCCGACGGGGATGCGCTCGCTGCTGCTGTCGCAGCATGGGAAAGACGTCACCGGAGGTGAAGAGGATAAGGCGTGTTTGCACAAACCAGCGCAGTTAGAATATGCTGACGGAGTCCATGAGCCAAGTAGCCTCTTCTACTCTAGACAAAAAAAAAAGATAACCCCCCCCAAAATCCTTACCAAGCGGGCAGAACTACTCTTCCATCTGGGCTTCCATAGCTTTGCTTTCTGCTTTCTGTTTCCTGAGCCAAAACCAGAGTTTAACAGCCCCCTCTTTCCTTGCACGTGAACAGCTTGCAGCGCCTCGTCCCCTCCCTGTAGTGAGATAAATGACCTGCTCTTTGACTCACACTGTGTCCTTCTCTCTCCCTCTCCTTAACCTTTCCCATCCCGCTTCAACTCCTGGCCATACAGAGAATGAACAGCCTTCCCTCGTTTGGTTTGACAGAGGAAAGTTTTATTTGACTTTCGAAGGTAAGTAGTGCATAGCATACCCGGTAACCACTCGCTCCCCTTGCTCTTGCTCTCTGACTCCCGGGGTTTCCTTCAAAGGCTCCAGTCTGGCTTCCGTGCGAAATGCTATGGCTACTTAGATGACGTCGCAAGTTCGACCAGAATAATTTTGATTTGATTTGTGCCATTTATCCCGATTATCTATTTCCCTCTCTATGCATTAAGAAAAAAGAACAAACAAACCACCAAACCCAAACAAACCAAAACCCAAAAGAACGTTCTCGTACTGAGACTGCGGTGAAAAGCAGAGAGCGAAACCGCTTGCACTGCCGAGGAACTTGACTCTGTCAACCAGGGCTTCTTTCTACTCTCCCTCGTGAGCTGCTCGTTCCCCTGAGCAGGCTGTGGCACAGGGCGGTTAGCTAAAAACCAAAGAGCGACAGGTTCTCCACTGAGCTGGGGCCCTCTCCCCACTGGATTTTTTCATGGTGAGGGGTCGGGAGTAGCTGAAACACCACCAGATTGTGCTGCTAGGGCTGCTCTGCAGAGCCATTGTTGGTTTTGGGGTCCCTCCTTGATGAGAAGGCGCATTGGTGATGATGCAGGGGGAGAAGAGCTGGGTTGGGTTGGATGGCAGCTTCTCTGAGCATCGTGCCTTGGAGAGGGCAGAGGCACGGGTGTGCGGGCGGCCAGCTCTGCTCCAAGAGCCAAAAGCCTTGGAGGAAGGCTCATCTCACAAACACCACGCCTGTATTTTTCTTAAATATAAGGGAGGTTTGCTAGTGGCAGGAGGAGGTGCTTTAAAACCCGAAGGCAGCGTGTTGTGGTGCTTGCAGGCACAGCTGGGCTGGGGCTCGCTGGGCGATGCAGCCAACACATGGCCCGCTGGAGCACGGCTCCCGTGGGTCTCGCTCTCTGGGAAGCGTGAGATCTGTGTCCCCTCTGGGATCGCGCTGCCCGGCTGCTGAGCACAGGCTGTTAGTGTTCACGGACCCAGCCCCGTTTTGGTGAGCGGGATGCTATAGAAGCTGCAGAAGGCAGGAACAGATGTGGTGGTGGCCAGGGGGCTCAGTTTCTTCTTTGCTTCGTTTTGCCTTTTCATCAGTCACAGCTGCTGGTCCCCACTCCACAGCAGCTCGCAGCTTAGACCAAGAGGGGACTGTGGGGGGAACTTCTCCATCCCAATCCTTATTGCAGTTTTGCTGATTCCAGCAAAAAAAAAAAAAAATCCCTTCCTAAGTTTCCTTTCCCAGGTGTCACTGGCCTGCCCAGAGCTTCGGGATGAGCTGAACATGGCAGGGCAGGGGCTGGAGAGGGCTTTGCTGGCTGATCACTGGGGCGAAGCAGCCGTCTCCGAGCATTATCTATCCCTCAGTCGATGTACCCTGGCACTGCGCATCCCCACTGCCCCCCTGCTCTGTGCTTCCTCCTCCTCCTCACTCAGTCTAGCACCAGCACCGTGAGCATTTGAGGTTTTCTTGTGGTTTTGCATATTACCGGTTTTGAATGGTGTGTCTGGACTTCTGCACGTTGTTCTGGGAGTGTGAGTGGTCTAGAGCAGAGTAGGTAGGTCTGTCTAGGGCAGGGCTGCAGGAGCGTGGCACTGCCTCCAGCCTCATCCCACGCTGCATTTCCTGATCTAGCTGTAAATCTTTCAGTCCAGCTTAAAACAAAATGCTAAACTTGGATGCTCCTCTCTAGGGAAGTGGAAGATCTGCTGAATTTGGTATTTCTAACTCAGTGAAATGCCAGAAGAGAAATGACTTTCTGTTTCTGGGTCTGGGTTTTCTTTGTGCTAAGATCTGTGCGTTTGCAGAACACGGGGTAGTTTGTTCACGTGTGAAAGACACGGAGCTTTGGTGATGCTCTCCTGGATACCAGCATCACTGGTACTCGGCTGTCCTTACGCCACGTCTATCTTTTCCACTTTGCGTAGGGAAAATAAAGCAAATGAACCTTGTGCACTGTTTAGGGCTGCATCCAACGCTCCATATTTTCTCCAATATTTTCAGGTTATTTTGCCACAATGAAAAGTTCCTAAGAATGACATTTCATCAGTGGTCTGGACGAGGGAACTGAGGGCACCCTCACTTGGTTTGCAGAAGGCACCAAGTTGGACAGGCGTGTTGATCTGCTTGAAGGTCCACAGAGGGGTCTGGACAGGCCAGATCGATCAGCTGAGGCCAATGGGCTGAGGTTCAACCAGGCCAAGTGCCGGGTCCTTCTTTGGGTCACACCAATCCCCTGCAATGCTCCAGGCTGGGGGCAGAGTGGCTGGAAACTGCCCGGGGTAAAGGACCTGAGGATGTTGGTGACAGCAGCTGGAGAGGAGCCAGCAGTGTGCCCAGGTGGCCAAGAAGGCCAACGGCATCCTGGCTTGTACCAGCACTGGTGTGGCCAGCAGGAGCAGGGCAGGGATCGTCCCCCTGGACTGGGGGCACTGGGGAGGCCACACCTCGAATCCCGGGTTCAGAAGGACATTGAGGGGCTAGAGCGTGTCCAGAGAAGGGCAATGGAGCTGGGGCAGGGTCTGGAGCACAATGCGCTGAGGAGCGGCTGAGGGACCTGGGGGGGTTGAGCCTGGAGCAAAGGAGGCTCCGGGGAGACCTTCTGGCTCTGACAACTCCCGGACAGGAGGCTGGAGCGAGGTGGGGGTCGGTCTGTGCTCCCCAGGAACAAGCAACAGGGTGAGAGGAACTGTTCTCCAGTTGCACCAGGGGAGGTTGAGGTTGTCCCTGAGGAGCCATTTCTGTCCTGTTGGGGTTGTGCAGGCGTGTCCCAGGCTGCCCAGGGCAGTGGTGGAGTCCCCATCCCTGGAGGGGTTTCCCAGCCGTGTGGAGGTGGTGCTGAGGGACAGAGGTCAGTAGGGACCTGGCAGTGCTGGGGAACGGGGGGACTCAAGGAGCTGGAAGGGCTCTTCCAGCCACATGATTCTGTGGTTCTGAGACTTCTGAAGCAGTCACTGAAAGGCTGGATCTTTGGTGGAAGTGGGCCACGGTAACCAGACTTGTCTCTCCTGTTTCTGGAAAAGAATTCTAGGGCTAAAAATAGATTATACTTTTTTTTTCCACATTAATTTTTTCTTACAGAAGTTGTTAGGTCTCTGATGCTGTTCAGAGAAGAATGTAGAGGTTCATGAGGGAAGAGTGGAGGGAACTGAGAAGCTAATTACCTCCACGTGATTGTTATTCAAAGTCAGATTAGCAAAGTGGAGGATGCTGTGTGGCTGCAGGCATTCAGCTGAACTCAGATTTTCGAGGACCAGCTGAGCCTGGTAATGGAGACGTGAGAAGAGCTGGTTTCTTCTTGCATGTGCGATTCTTCGTTCTGAAGAATGAAGAAATCTCATAGATGTAGAGAGAAATGTGGAAGAAATGACAGATTGTAAACCAGGGAAAAGGCACGTTGGGATGAGAGACTCTACCCACCGTCTGAGGGCTCCGGAGCTGGGCCTAGGCTAAACCTGGCTGCAGTCAGACCATGTGTGTTTGGGAGGTGTTGGGTTTTTTCTCTCCCAAAGAATAATGATTATATTGCCATGGATTGTGGGCTTTGCTGCTGCTGGATGGCTAAAGACCTTCCTCTCTCCTTCCCTGACGAGAGAAGCCTGCTGTTCCTCTGCTGGGTGATAGCTCCGGTTCTCACCCCTCTGTAGCCAGCGTGTGTTGATGCTCTTGAATCTCACCTGTATTTCTGGGTGGATGTGATGAGACCACCCCACCACGTTTGGCTGGATTCGCCATGCTGGGGGGTCATTGCTGCGGGTGTGGGGCACGAGGCTGCATTCCCCCTGCTCTCTGATAACCCAGCAGTGACGTCTATGGCAAGGATGGATGAAAAAATATGTTACCCCACCAGCCCACGGTGCTGCCCTGTGGCCCTGCAGGTCCCCTCTGCCACGTAGCTGGGTACCGCAGCATGGCTGCAATAATCAGTGGGTCTGGGGATCTGCCTGTGCCGTCGCCCATGGCTGGCGCTGACATGAAGCCGTGTTCTTGAAGGGGATGTTTGCGAGTCTGCGACATGTCGCTCAGGGCTGTGTCCCAGCAGCGGACATGCTGCCTTGCTGGGGTCATTAGGGTAATTAATTTGTGCGTGGTGATGGCTCTGTCACATGCGGGGGAGCTGCTCACTGTGCCGTGTGCTGGGACAGCCGGGTGCACTGCCCTTACCAAGCATTGTTATTGGGGGCTGCGGCTGACCTCACTTACCCCCGAGTCTCTTCAGCCCTGTGACCAAGGGTAGGTGCGTGGCTCCATTCGTTTTTCATGCACTTTTAGGCTGCGTTAGATATCTGAGGGGAAAAGCCCAGCACCAGGGAGGCTCCTCCATGCCCCTTGGAGGGAGCAGCTTTGGTTTTACGCATTAACGCACTGCCCGCACAGGTGCACCTGTATGGCACGAGGAATCCTCCTCGCCTGCCAACGCCACCATTTTTCACCATTAATATACCAAAACTCAAAGCGTGATTTCAGTGACAGCTTCCCCAGCAGATGTTATGAGTCTTGATTTCCTGCACCCCAATCCTGTTGTTTGCTCACACAAAATTTGCAGCAGCCAGCCAGGACCTTACTGAACGTCACACAACCCCTCTGGCACATCGCTTAAACACGAGGCGAAAGCCGCAGGCGAGGGGGCAGCGGTGGGAAGCAGCAGGTTGAAAAAGGGAGGGGATTGTTTCTGACGACAGCCCGAGCAGGAGCTCTCCAGCAACACGCTGCATTTCGCCCAGTTGCTTTGCTTTTCCCTCGCCCTGCTGCCTGCGGAGGTGCTGCCCTTCCCCAGACTGGCGTTTAACCCCAGGCAGCTTCAGCTGATGCTGGCACACGCTTGCATGCTCGAAACAAACCCCTGGGCTGAAGTAATGGCCCGTTTCACCACCCCTGAAGGTAACAGAGTAAGGGGGTGTCGGGGTCCCCTCTGCAGACCTCTGCCTTTCCTTTTTAGTTTGCTTGGGGCAAAATAATCCTTGAGTTTAACCTGAAGTACAGATCACGATATAAAATAGAGGTTCTGCATTGCAGAGAAATCAATAAGGCTGAACTGGGGGTGCCAGGGCAGGGGTGGTGCCTCTCAAGGGCTTTTTCTGTCATCCAGGGAGGACCAGAAGATTGTACATTGGGTGGGCGACAAGACACTAGTCTCGGGCTGATCTTCTGGCACCGTCCCTGAGGGACAGCCAACAGCTTTGCCATGCCAAGAGCCCCCGCTCACTCTCCTCCTGGTGACGGCTGCGGGGAGCGGGATGTTGTCCCCATGCAGGGCTTTCAGCAATCCCGGGCTCTGGCATACTCTTGCAGTGACTCTTTCATCCTCAAATATTTTTTGGAGACAGACATTCCCAGCAAAGGGACACCCATGTGCAACCATGCAGGGCTGAGTTATTGGAGAGGCTGGCTAGTGTCCAGCACGCCTGAAGCAAAGTTTCCGCCTTTTTTTTTTTACCATCTAATTAACCCACAGACTGATCACTCCAGCTTTCCCACCCAGAGAACCGTGTTCTCCTCCATAGTTCCCGATATCCAGCACTTTACAGATTGGCTTTGCGGGGTGAGCATCCCTGCGGGGGTTTGTCAGGAGAAAGAACTGCAAAAGATCGCAGGGGTCCCCGCAGGCGGGAGGTCGGGGGGACCCCTGATCCACTTTCCCATGGGCATCCAGACCTCTCTGGCCAGGCGACAGTGGACCTCCCCAGCCCTTCCTTGCTGGGGCCCAGAAACCTACTGCAAAAACTGTCATGCAAAGCCTGCCATGTGGCAGCCCCCCCGGAGG
>NW_010410895.1:6516-9188 GCF_000710305.1 Buceros rhinoceros silvestris | reverse complement strand
ATCAATCCTGCCACATATGCCGAATCTGTTACAACATTAATAGGTTCAGAAAAAATATTGAAATACCATCAGCGTTGCCCTAAGTTCCAATCTGTAATTCCATGTATACACAATTTTACACTTGGTTTTTTTTTTTTTTTTTTTGTTTTTTTTTGTTTTTTTTTTTGTTTTGGGGGGGGGGGGGTGGGGGGGTGGAGGTGAGATAATTTTTCAATGTTTTTAAAGCCTCATCTAAAGCTGGGGGGGAACTTTTTCTTAAAAGCCGGGCTTGAGATCTTGGTGAGCACCCCCTGACCCCAGCTCCAGAGGTGGAGCAGTGCCATCTCTCTCTGCACGTAAGAAGTGGAGGTTTTTGCTCTGTCGCAGGGTCATCACGGGGACCCAGCCCCCTCACCATGGGTGCACAGGACACGCTGCCCGTCGCTGCCGCCTTCACCGAAACCGTCAACGCGTACTTCAAAGGAGCTGACCCGAGCAAGTAGGTGCTGACCCGAGCAAGTAGGTGCTGACCCATGTCGATACGGGGGTGTACTGGGGCCAGGACAGGCTTGGGGTGCTGCTGAGGCTTTGGTGAGCATCTTGAGGGATGGGGAGAGAGGAAGGGAGGTGCTCTGGGGCTTGGCATATGCGTGTTGGGGTGTCAGTGCACTGCACTAGTTGGGGGGCCAGGGTCAGGATGCTCCTAGGACATCCTCATGAGCATCAGTCCCCATCCCTAGCAGGCTGCCAGCATTTCAGCTCGCTCTGGTTTAGGACGTCAAGAGGCTGGTTCCTCTGGTGCAGTGGGTGGGAAGCGAGGGGCTGTCACCACACCATCCCTGCTGCAAACCCTTTCCTCCCGCTGCATTCTGAGCCCCACACCTCATTTCCTCCCCTCTCGGTCTCTGTGTTGGGTGCTGCAGGTGCATCGTGAAGATCACGGGGGAGATGGTGCTGTCATTTCCAGCGGGCATCACCCGACATTTTGCCAACAACCCCTCTCCAGCAGTGCTAACCTTTCGCGTGCTGAACTACAACAGACTGGAGCACGTCCTGCCAAACCCCCAGCTCCTCTGCTGGTAAGCCCCCGCCCTACCATCACCCCAAAGGAAGGTGGGTTTCCAGAAAAGTAGGGTGATTTGCAAAAAATCGCATGGCCCAAGGTACCTTTCTTGGAAGCCTGCCCTGGTTTGGGGAAGGAAATGCTCAAGCCCTTAAACGTTTTCCTTCTGAGAGCAGCCCCTTTGCCCGGCAGAAGAGCATCAGCAGAGAGGAGCAAGTGCTTTGATGGGGTTTGGTGCCTCGTTTTGCTCATTAGACCTCCTGCTTGCAAAATGAGATGACCTACAGGTCGCGTCTGCTGTGCCTCCCCAGAGGTACCTGAGGACAAGGAAGAGAAGCAGGGGAGGGAGGTGATATCTCTCAGAAAGTGGGATAAAATGTGGTCCCAGGCGGCAGCCGGTGCTGCTGCCCCGCATGCTTTGTGGAAAAGATTTCTTCCGCTGAGGCGGCTCCCGCGAAGGGTTAATTCTCCCTCTGCGCAGCGACAACACGCAGAGTGATGCCAACGCGAAGGAGTTCTGGGTCAACATGCCAAATCTGATGACTCACCTAAAGAAGGTATCGGAACAGAAACCGCAAGCCACCTATTACAATGTGGATATGCTCAAGTACCAGGTAGGGGCTTTTTGTAAGATAAAACCGTGCTGAAAACGTGTGCTTGGCTTATAGACGTAAAAGACGGTATTTCCCGAGGGCAGAGAGGAGATAAGGCGAGGTGGGGGCATGCTATCCCGCTAGTGCCTTTCTGTATGTCACTAGATGATTGCCTGGTTTTGAGCCCAGTACAAACTTTCTGTGCGAATACAAGGTATTGTCTCCTCTGAAACCAAGTGTGATTACCGCGTCTGCAACGTGGGATTTCGCCCTTCACCCCTACGGAAACTAAATATTTTTTCTGTCATTTTGGAAGGTATCTGCCCAGGGTATTCAGTCTACTCCATTAAACCTTGCAGTGAGCTGGCGGTGTGACCCTGCAAGCACTGACCTCCGCATTGACTACAAGTACAATACAGAGGCAATGACCACACCGGTAGCTCTAAACAACGTCCAGTTCCTCGTCCCCGTCGACGGAGGAGTAACCAAACCTCAAGCCGTGCTTCCTCCTGCTGTCTGGTAGGAATCACTCACCCAACAAAGAGCTCGTTTGCTCACTCCGCCATGTCCCTGCCTGAAACCACTGCGCTGGCTGCGCGAGTGGGATCGCCCGGGGGACGTGTCTGCAGGTGGGAGCTGAGGGCACGCTGGGGACCCAAACCTGTCCTCCTCTTACAGAAGGAAGATGCAACCCCAGTCGGGTTTTGCCATTCCCACGAGCAAACAGTCAGAGCTGAATGGCTACAGACAGGCAGCAGAATAACAATTCTTATTTCTCATTTTGGCTACTTTTATCTGGGGCTCAGAGGGTTGTGTGGCCATCGTAACTGTGAAGGTGAATATCTGCAGCAGGGCATGGCACAGCCCCGCTGCCATTCCCCTGCAACGCAAGAGCAGAGCCTCCCTGCTTGGGTCAAACCCAAAGCCAAGATCCTGGAACTGCAGCTCTGAAAAGCGGCACTGGAGCTGCTCCCTCCTGCCAGCCCAAACGGCCTTCAGCAAAATTCCGACGACTGCTACGTGATTTCTTGTTTCCT
>NW_010410895.1:5667-6307 GCF_000710305.1 Buceros rhinoceros silvestris | reverse complement strand
GTGGAAGATCCCTGACATCTCCCAGAAGTCAGAAAATGGAGGTAATCCTGCAAACATGCCTGTTATTAACTGAATTCCTAACCCAGACGCTGCCTCATTTATCGCGCCTGCACGCAAGCCCGGACACCCCGATTCCCGCCTGTGCTTGCCGGGGGAGGATGCTATTTAAAGCTGGGAGCAAAAAGCTTTAGAAAAGCAGGGCTACATGCCACGGGGGCTGTTTTGCCAACCGCTGTGGCATCGCAGAAGGTATTAACACATCGGGTTTGGGTGCGGTCGTTTGCCGAGTCCTTTGCTCCATTGCCCCTTGCTGCGTTCAAAGGCTGAGGCCCCACCTTGCATCCCCACTGCGGGGACCGCAGCCCCTCCCCGTGTCACCCACGCAGCTTTGTGTTGCTGGGGTGTCTGAAAAGGAAAAATCTGCTGGAGGATGAGGGGGTTTGGTCCTGGCTCCCCTCCGGGGACGCTGCCGAGTTGGGCACAACCATGGCAGTGGGGTTTATTTGGCATCTCTTTGCCTTTGCTGGCAAATCTGGCCCTGGCTTGTAAGGCTTTCATGAGGGACTTTTAAATCACAGGTGTGGGGTCTCTGCTGGCCCGATTCCAGCTCTCGGAGGGGCCCAGCACCCCGGCCCCCCTG
>NW_010410895.1:3900-5588 GCF_000710305.1 Buceros rhinoceros silvestris | reverse complement strand
GCCCCGATGCCAGCGCGCGGCGGGTCCCACCACCCCGGCCCCCCTGGCCGTGCAGTTCACCAGCGAGGGGAGCACGCTGTCCAGCTGCGACATCGAGCTTGTCGGCGCCGGCTACCGCTTCTCCCTCATCAAGAAGAGGTTTGCAGCAGGTAGGTGCCTCGCCGCCGGCTTCTCTTGGAGTGGCAGTGTCCCTGATGGTCCCCTCTGGCTGGGCTGGCACGCCAGGGACTGTCCCTGCTGTGTATTTGCTGACGGTTCAAGCACGGCATGATAGGGCTGGCGGCAGAGGGGCAAAAGCTCCTTTGCTTGAAATAAATCCTGCTGAGCTACGAGAGCCTTGAGTTTCACGGAGCCGTTACTGCTCATGGGTCCTGCGTGAAAGGCAGGGTCTGGGCATCTCCAGGAAGAGCTTTTTCCCCATTCCTGCATGGAAATAAAAGTGTTTTCCCATGTGCGGCTCGTGCACGGCAGCAGCGTGGCCGTGGAGGCGGGCAGCCGTCCTGCGGGAACTGGGGCTCCTCTCTGCCCGCGGCTGATTTCTGATCCCGTTTCCAGGTAAATACTTGGCCGATAACTGATGGAAGCTTATGCAAGTCTGTGGAAAATAATGTGGAAAATACCCAAGGACTGCTGTGCGTGGAGCGGGTTTTAATTACAGTTTAAGGAAAATGAACTAAATCCTGCACTTGGGACATTTCCGTTGGAAGTGTCGACAACTTTCAGCATTTTTTTTCCTTGGAAAACACCGTCTTGACCAGTCCTACAGTATTTACTTCTAGATGTAACATTGTTAACGGTTTTAAAATGTAATTATTGTATTTGTAAATGGTACTCATTCCTGTAAGGCTGTATTTTGGCAGTTAGACACTTGAGTTTTAGCATTTTACCATTCATGAAATGGATGTAATTTAAACTGTGGTATATAAATTTAATAGTAGTCCTGTTGAATGGCACAACGCTTACAAAGGTAGATTACATTTTGTCGATATATACGATTTAAATACAATACCAATAGCTGTCATGAAGGGGGTGCCTCATGAAAAAGAGAGTTAAGTAGAACCAACGTGCTGATTTACTTTTTCTTCAGTCCTTAGTATGTCTCATGGTGATGAATAAAAAGCTCCATCTTCAGGTTTAGCTGGTTTAACTCCAAAAAAATAATGTTGTAAGTGTGGACGTTCCTCATACAACCTCCCAGCAAAACGCAGGGAAAAAAAAGTCACTTCTACAAGGAGTATTTACTTCAGATTTCCATTACAAGACACCTCTGGGAAGGCACCCGGGTCCTCTTGCGGCCACAGACAATGTGTCAGGAGACCCAGCAGTGCGTGTGCAGGCGGCGAGCGCTCTGCCCCCAGGTCCGTACGTATGTTCTGCAGAGATCACAGAACCGCAGAGTGGTTTGGGTTGGAAGGGACCTTCAAGATCATCTTGTTCCAAGCCAAGCAAAGAGGCTGGGTAGTAAACCAGAGCTTACAGCACTGACTGGAAATGTTGTTGTTATTTTAAGGATGCTTTTACCGAGCCATCTCCAGATTTTTGGTTGCGTTTCATTCCTTTTCCGCCCCGCCCCCCCCCCATTTTGGAAAGCCCCACTGGGAAAACAAACACAGCCCAAGGCTGACCCTTGCTGGGACACCCAGCACCAGCTGGGGCTGGGGCTGGGGTACCAGGAGCAGCGTGGGGGC
>NW_010410895.1:0-3859 GCF_000710305.1 Buceros rhinoceros silvestris | reverse complement strand
GGAAGACACGTAGAAGAGCTAAACCAGAGGCTGCGGTAGGGAGGAAATTGTTCCACTGTGTTTTCCCTGAGCTGGCGCGAACTTGGAGCCGGATTCCTGTGATGCTCCTCTGTGTGTGTTGCCGGGGCGGCATTTGGTTTCTGGTTGGCGTTATTCTCAGCCCGCTGCTGGTAACATGGTGAGAGGGGCCGTGGCATTAACCGCGTGGCATCTGCCGAGTGGATAGCTTGTTTTAATGGGAGAGTTTGGTGATGTGAGGAAAAAAAGAAGGGGTCTTTCCGAGATGAAGCGCAGCTGCTGTTCAGGTGCACAGAGAAGCACAGGAGCACCCGTGCTGGGGACTCCAGAAATGGGTGAGATGGCATAATTCTTCTCCTAAAGTGGGAATATGTGTAACAACGCCCCCACCGCCGCCTTTCTGACGTACCAGTATAGGGGAAAATCTGTGAACTGGGTTTTCATAAGAGGGTTGTGCTGCGTACGTTTGTTAGATGCTCATGCTTCCAAAAGAGACCTGTGTCGTAATCCTGAAAATAAGGAGTTTATAATGTAAATATTACCAGAACATAGATATTTTCCTTTGTATTTCGTCTGAAAGACAAGGTGTTTACATTAGCGTTGGGTTTTTAACTGTTTTTTAAACAAAAAAACCCATAACCCAAAGCTCCCAAGCTCATTTGTGCTGTCCCACAAAACAGAGGGGACTTTTTTGGGGTGCATGGCGGTGCTGGGATGCAGCTCCCATGGCCTGGGTAGAGATGGGAAAGCCCTGCACCCTTGCTGGGGTGAATTCCCTGGCAGTCCCATGGGTTCACAGTTCCCTTCCAGCCACCAGCAGGTGACACAAAACAGCAACCCCAGCCCGTGACCCTGGCAGCAAACCCAGCGGGTTGGGACAGGTTGGTTGTTGGTTGTTCACCGCTTTTGACAGTTTTTTGCATAGTTCTTTAGTTCACAAGGCGTTTGCTCAAGAGCTTTCCCTCCCAGCATGACCTTGGTGAGGAGATGCCGCTCCGCATTGAGGGTTTGGTGTCCCTGCCCTGTTGATGTCGGGGCAGAGTGAGTGCCCCAGGGGTGCCTATGTTGTCAGCTGCTTGTCTTCCCACATGCCGTATGAGCGTGGCACCCTGGCATTGCCCCACGTGGGGAGCGGGGACAGGCCAGTGGCATTTCCAAGTCTGAAGCGGAGGAGCCTGGTCATCTTTCTGCCTGGCTTTGAGAAGGCGTCAGCAGAAAAAAGATTATGGGCATTAGCTTGGGATGTATCCAACTTAAGTTTAGAGTACCAAATAAGGGCACATATAGGGATGTTCATCCCCAGTTCTGGCTTCTGTAGTAGTGGTGAGAGCCCCTGGCTCCGGAGAGGGCATGGGGGATGCGCTGCCCCGTTGCATTCGGGGGCTCTGCAGGCTTCGCCGCTGCTTTTAGCCAGGCAAATCTGTGTATCTGCAGGGAATGCATCGGTTTGGTACTCCCTGCCCGCTATCAGAGAGCAGCTCCGGCAGCAGGGAGGTGAAAAGGTGGTGATTCGGTCGCCTGGAAGTTACCTGCATTTCTAGAGCTGAACACCGGTGCACGGTTTTGGAGCAGGAGGTGCTGCAGGTCTTCTGCTGAGGCTGGAGAGGGGGCTCAGCCCTCCCGCACTGCCCCAGCTGGCACCGCGTGACGCAGCAGCACTTGGCTCTAACTCTCTGCGCAGAAATAAGGATGAATAAAGGAGGTGTCCGAGTGATAACTCGGTGTAATGCGTGCACAGAGAGGCTTTAGCTCGGGTACGCGCGGGGACCTTTCACTGTCGCCTGTGTCCTCAGCCGCCTCACCTGGAGGGGTTTTCCTCCCGGGTCCCCAGTGGGACCAGCAGCCCACACCAGCAGGTTGGGAGGGCTTTTCCCCAAGGACACCTGCAGACTGGGCTCTTTAGATGTTGACAGCGGCAAGTTTTGGGGTTATTTTCAGCTTCTCTTCTTCTGTTTGTTGCAAATAATCATGATTCTCGGCCAGCTTAAGGTGCTCCTCACAGCAGATGTTTCAGACCAGTTTTCTACTTTAACAATAATTCTTGATGACTCTGGAATTACTCGATAGTACAAAATGCCACCAAATACTAAACTTTTCATCCAGGGTTTGCATTTATTCTTGAATACCACTCCCCTGCTAAAAAGCCGCTTCTTATTTCTGCTGTGAGGCCGCTGTCTGTTACACCACGGATCCTGCCCTGGGGTGAGTCCTCAGAGTGGACACGTGGCTTCACCCACAACAGCTTTGTCACACAAGCGTGAGTTTTCATCTGGTTTTTTGTGGTTTTTTTTTCCGAAATATGACCTACAGGTCTGTTACCCAAACTCCCAACTTGAGAAAGCCACTTCGATATAATGAATACTGAGAGATTTTCTTCTCTACCGTTTTGTTGTTTTTATGTGAGAATGTCTCTATTAAAAAACCAAATTTTTCAGCTGATTGTGACCAAAATATGTAACATCATCACGTTCTACTTCCCTGGTAAGAAAGCACTGTCTCAAAGATTTAATATCGTAGCTGGAATCCTTTTTTTTTCTTTTTCTCACAATTTCCCAAGGAAAGTAATTCTTGCAGAGCCAGGGAGTTTTTTGATCATCACTATTTTAATTCTTATTTCATTGCAAGGCTAGAAAAAGACCTGTAGAAACATCCCCCGGCACGGCCTGCCCTGTGAGGGGCTGCAGATGCTGCTGCCAGCAGTTGTTCTCAAAATCGCGAGCGCTGGGGTGGCGATGCTCTCCAAAGGTTTGCACACAAGCAGGACTTCACTACAGCCAAGCAGCGTGTGACAAAACCCGCTGGGTTTTGGTGTGGCCTTTGGAAAATCCTCTTCCTCCATTTGAGAGCTCTCTCTTTCTGGACAGAGAGCGATTTCTGCAGATGCGCTGTCCTGCTGTCGGGTTTGTTATCCACGCAGGAGGGGCGTTCCGCTCCAAAACGCTCTAAGGTCGATGAGATCACCCGCTTTCTTTGATGGCGTAAATGGTATGGAGATGTTAGTTGTGGTGTGAGAGAGGAATTGGGTCGGGTTGTGGTTTGAAGCTCATTCACCTGGGTGGGTGAGGGCACAGGAGACCCTCGCGATGACACCTCTGAACTCAGAGGAAGCCCAAGAAGCAAATCGGATTTCCCCTGGTATCGCCCTGTCTCCTTTTCTGAACTCCCTCCTGTATAATAAAATGTTTATAAATATTTGTGGATTCAGATACACAGGTCTATTTTTAAGATTTAAGTTAAATAAGTTAATTAATGGCTGGCCTTTTCCGCCTAAATGTGCAATGAGATATATTATACCTTTAGTCTACGATGGCCTAGGTACTGCTTAGTCTGTGACGAAAACTTTGCTGCTTACCTACTGTTCTCAGAGAAAAAAACCACTGCAAAAGGCATACAGGTTTGTTGCACAGGGACTGTTGCAGCAAGGCTTTGTATTTGACCACTGGTAATATGAATGTGTTGTATTGACTTGTTGAAGATAATCATGAAACAACATATTTTAAATGTTACTTGCCTTATAGATTAGCAGGCGACGATGTGGATATCATTTTTGTAAATACTGTTTTTTTATAAATGTCTCTCCCCCATGCTCCCCGCCACCCATTTCACCAACTCTTGAATATGCAATTATTTACCATGCAGAATGTTGCCACAGATGAACCCCCGCGTCAGGAGAGAGTTTATCCATTCTGTACATGACAACCACCTTAAATACCCCACTGAGTTGCAATTTAAATGTGATTTTTTTTTTCTCCTTAAAAATAAACAAAAAAAGTAAAACACTGGGGTTTTTTCCGAGTGAGCGTTGCTTGCACCCACGGGAGCCAGGCAGAGGTATCCGGGC
>NW_010410894.1:34213-39965 GCF_000710305.1 Buceros rhinoceros silvestris | reverse complement strand
GGGTATGGGGAACTTGTAACTTCCAAGCCATTTGAAACAGCCTGTCTTACAGACCTAAGTCTTAGCATTTTGAGCAATGTATTAATACTTGTTACTACCAATAATCTACTTAGCCTGGAAAGGTCTACTATTTTTTTAATTTTTAACATAAAGGGGACAAATACCTCCAAAGGGAGTGTGGAGACCTCTGTCAGCTGCAGTCCCATTTGCTTGGAGCCTTAACTCAAGGGCCAGAGGTGATACTGTGTCTTCCCTAGGTGAAGATGTACCCGTGCAGTCTGCTGTGCCCATTCACACAACTCCAGCTTGGCTTCATAAGACCAAACCTGAACTGGCTTCAGCAGTAGCTAGAGCAGTATCATCTGTAAGAGTACAAATCACCTCAGCTAGTTCTGCAATGGAAAAGGTTACTCAGCTTTTAAAAGAGACAGAGTATAGGCAATGCGGTGTCCATGACAAACTCTCACAGTGTGGTGCAGGGGCAGCAGTGGGAATGTGTGAATTGATCCATACATAAGGATTTCTTAACCTTCAAAGTACAGCTGCTCCATGGGTGCTAACCAAACACTACGAAGAAGCATGCATAAGGCAGAGAAGGCAGTCCAACGAGTTTGAAAATGATGACTTTCAGCAGTTTATGCAAAAGGGAGAGGAGACTGGAGTCAGCAATATGCATAAATACTCACAAAGACTTAAATCTTGTGCAACATCAGTGCACAATCAAGTTAGAAGGAGCATCTTATTGCTCCTAATTTGTACCTACACTTTTCTACTACTTATATTTTGTATTAAGACATGAATTAATAGGTTTTTCAGTGAGTTTCATACAATCTCTTGATATCTCAGCAAAAACTAGCTATTCAATTGATAGTCCTGAACTAAGTCTATTCCCAGCATCCTGCTCTGCATGTATGCATCTGTGTATCCATACCTTCAGAGTGAACATTTCTGAGGAATAGGAACAGCTCTCCTGTTGAACTTGAGGCCTCGTGTAGTAAGTATGCCTGAATTACCACTGGTTTATGTATGACGTATGGCAAAATACCTGAAACAGAGAGTAAAGCAAATAAGCACAAGCTTGTTGCATCAACGAGCAAGTTGGCCGCTTTAGAAGGAAATGGGTGACAAATTGGAAAAATACATTTGTATCCTCCTATGACTATTAAATGTGGCTTTTTCCTCTTCAGTTTTCTATTGCTGCTTAACCTGAATGAACTGGGTTCACAGGAAGCTGCCAAAGTTTTGTTAAGGAACTGGGTAGGAAAGATAAAAGAACGGCCCAGAAAAGGAACATGCCTCAAAACACTGGCACAGGGTTTATAGCTAGGAAAAGGGATTGCTTGTGTCTGAGCCTGAGAAAGGAAGATCAGAAAACACTGATCTGTTGAAAGATCCTGTCCTACAGACAGGAAAAGGTTTTGGTGTGAAGTAAAAAAGGCTGTCTAGAGTGAGAAAAAAACAAGGAAAACTCAGCAGCAGTCAGAACAGCAAGTTGTTCCTCCTGGCTCAGATGTGAAGAACAAGTTGGTGCTGACTGAGCTGTGGATAAACAGGGAAACTTTGGGATGTGGATGTGGGTGTAGACCCCCTGATTTTTGCCTCAGTAGGCTGAAAAGTTGCTTGGAGGTTATTTTAAAGAGAGCTACTATTCCAGACTTCAAAAGATAAACGAGGGCTCATGCCTGGACCTGCAATAGTAGTCACTGGTTGGTACTCAAGAGACTACAACATAGGGCCCAACCTCAGAGCTGGGGGATTAAGGGATTCCATGCCCAGAGAAGTAATGCCTTGAGACTCACCAAAGGCAAGAGAGAAGGCAGACATACTGTATTTGGTAGGTCTCAAGACATGGCAAGAGCTGTTAAAGAATACAGAAAGGCACGGATTGACAATAGCATTCAAAACCATGTTTCTGGAAAAAGTACTATTCTGTCTCTTGTGAGAAAAGAAAAAAGGTGAGGAATATTTATTTACAAGGAATTCTGAGTACTGAGAATAGATATACTCTCTGTATCTCGTCCATTGATACTGTATTGACTTTTCACTTATGTCATCAGTGGCATATTCCCCCTTTGGTTTGGGCTTAAGACTTTACACAGTCACAATTAATTACTGTATTGGAGAGGATAAAATATCATGATAGGGAAATATGGAAAGTATTATCATAAGAACAAATCTAAAAATCTTTTTTCTATACTGCAGTTAGTAGGCTGCTCAATTAGAAGCTGTGTCAGATTGCTTAACATTGATTGCAAATAGCTTGCCAATTTTACTGATACAAACCACTAAAGCGAATGCCATTCACCAGTGGTGTAACAGGGAAACTGGCCTCATAGCAGCCACATGAACATGCTTTTGCACTTACACAGAGTCAAAATCTGGTCAAATCTGAGGATGATCCATTCAGCAAAGTACATGCAAATTCTCAAGTGTTTGATTTAATCTTTGCGCCTCCTTTTACTTATGATATATGCGTAGGTGCTTGCAGACCCATCCTCGTTTAAGCAAATGTAAGCCTACTGTAAAAGGATCTTAAAATGAATGTAAATGTGAAGTTTGTTTATACTTGACTGAATAGTTAAAGGACATTTATTGGACGGGCACCTGTATACACGAGAATCTGGGCACAGATAGATTCATTCTCACATTTAAAGAAAAATAGAAAGGAAAACTCATTACACAAATTAAGCAACCTATCATGCTGTACTAACAGATTTAGGGACAGTTTATGATCACAGAGAACTGTTTACAGTCAAACTAAGGGTTTTATGGCAAATCAATACCAAATATTTTTATAATCTTGTTGAAAAATCCTTCCAATTTACAAATGAAAGTCAAACAAGTAATTTTGCAAACATTTGATAACTAGGAAGTAGTTTACTCATACCTGAATAGTTTGATCAGCTCTGCACGCACAACACAGTGAACATCTTTGCTACCCTCTGTGATGAGCTCTTGAATCAGCTTGAGTTTTGAGGCAAACTTGCCTCAGCTCATTATTGAAGCCACCATCCCAAAAAACACCAGGAGGGTGACAAGAGCCCTGGAAGGGTCAGATTCCCCAGCCTAGAATGTGAGAAGGCCAGGAGTCAACCCTACTGGCTAAGAGAAACTAAAAGTCACCTCCTCTCCACAGATCAAATAAACTCGCCTGTACGCCATAGCCTTGTGACGTGTGGCCTTTCCTCCAAACCTGGCTTCAAGCCAGGAACTTTTCAGCCACGAACTCTACTTTTGGGCAGGAAAAGTCTCCTTTTTGTCAGGCTCTAAGGACTTCCTGGATGTTTGCTCCCTGCCTTTCTTAGCAGTCTCCCCTGTTGATCAAGTCCTGCTTGCTGGGTTTTCCTCCCAGCTTATACCCTCGTTACAAAAGTCTCTTTCCCCAGGAAGAGCCAGCTGCCTTCCAGGAAGATGCGTCTGCTCCCCTAACAGGAAGTCCTTTGCCCCCTGCAGCAGCCAGAACAGGACAGAGGTGGTGGCTTCCTTGCTGGTGCACAGCCATCCTCTTCCAGAATGACATACAGCAGGCAAAAATGATATAAATAATTTCAAATTTCTAAAAAAAAGTCATCTTCAATGGTTATAAAACTAATGATTATTGCTCTGAAGCCAAGAATGGAAATCTAAGGCCAAATCGGAATCAGAAGCTATTGCGTTGAAATCAGTGGAGATATTCCTGACCAGAAGAATAACCTGCTTTCCTGTCATAGGAGTAAGAAGGATTTCAGAAAAATTTAATTATAGAAAAGACAACTCTTGCATTGCTTTTTCTTTGCTTATCTCCGGTCTGCTGTATAAGATGGCACCTTCTTCTCTACGTTATTTGTACTCTGATCTACATGGTTACACACATTCATTCTTTATTCTGTACCTAACTATGTATATTAAGCTTTTCTATTAAAACCAAGCATTGTACCCTCTTCTAAGGCCAATACCTTCATTTTTAGAACACTTTTTCTCAAACTTCAGTGGTTGAAGTATTTATTGCTATATACACTTAGGAAAGGGAGATCTGCTGGGAAAGAGAACATTTGTTGCACTGAGAAAATCCATAGTTATGGGAATTTTATAAAACCCTGTGGAAGGGAGAGAGTGTGAGTTAGAGCTCCCGGTATGTCTAGCTCTCATACAAGCATTATTCTAAAATGCTTTCCATTATTTATTTTACACAGCTAGAGCCAAACACACTGATCCACTTGCAGAAGCAGGCAAAAATCCACTAAAGTAATTGACTATGGATCCACTTACAACCACAGTGAATTTGGCCCTTACATATAGAGTTTTATTTCTCCTCTAAGATAAAAATACTGTTATATTTCAAGACTACCCTTTATGTGAGATTACACCCCTTAGGACCAAAGCACCGCAAAGCTGACTATGGATCCACTTACAACCACAGTGAATTTGGCCCTTACATATAGAGTTTTATTTCTCCTCTAAGATAAAAATACTGTTATATTTCAAGACTACCCTTTATGTGAGATTACACCCCTTAGGACCGGCTGGAGGGGCTTTAGTGGACAGGCTGGAGGGGCTTTAGTGGACAGAGAACCCACAAATGTGATCACAATATATGCTTTACAACGTGAGTAAATCCTAAGGGGTCTCCAAAATACAACTTCTAAACACTGAGAAGAGTTAAAGATCTGTCTAATCTATGGAAATGTGAGTCTCGGGCACTGATAAATTTGGACTGCCAAGAATAAACTAACTTTAAAATGCCAGTAATTTTTTTCAGAGAAACAAAAAAATGATGAGAATATTTTTTTCTTAATTTCATACTCAGTAATTACTGTGTATCCATTCTTGCTCCCCACGCACCCAAATTGCTTGGAATAAGTTGTGAAAGTAAATTGGCTATTCTTTCAACATTTGTAAATTATTCTTTTATTGTGGACTCCTAGCTTGATAATTTAGGATACGATAATTTTCATTTACTTAGTGTCTTTGACAATTTTGGAACTAACTACTAAGCCATTTCTTTTAGAAACCTATTAGGTAATTATTATTGTACGGAGTATTAGTCTAGTTAGATTTAAGAGGAAAGAATTGATGGTCATAAGATGGAGGTCACAGGGAAAGGAACTATGAATTATTGGGATGTGAAAAGCATCCAAGTCATAATACACATAAGCCCATACTCAAACTTGATTGTATTCTCACTTCTCTGTAAGTCAGTAGCATTTTCTCTGAAACCAGTGTCATTATGCTAGGGGGAAAAAATCAGAATTATGCTAACAGGATGGTGCTCCTCACAGGGCAAGGTCTCCTTTTATTGGCCTATCGTGAGCTGCTTATTCTTCTTGGCTCTGTTTTTTCTGGATTTGCTGGGGCTCTCAGTGGCCACCTTCACAATGCAAGCCCCTGCTCACAGGAACCCCCTTTACTCACCGTAGTCCTCTGATCTATACCTCACCCACCAAGATCATCAAAGCACCAAATACTCATGTTCTATTCCCAATTTGCTGTATTGATATAGAAGTCCTGAGTTTTTAGGAATTACCTTCACATAAAAGGTAATGCAGCCCTAAATACGCAGTAAAGACTGGACAAATCTGTTTTATTAGCAGCTTTCCCACACTGTACTCACTGTTTTCTCCAGCGTGACCAATCTTTCCACCTTTCTGCAGAGGAGATCCTGGGCCTATATAGCATTCTCTGTAGTATCTAGAAGTAGCATCAAAGAGAAATCAGTTATCAAAACTGTAAAGCAGACTCGTGAACACGGAAGGGGTAAAAGAAGGACCAAAAT
>NW_010410894.1:13297-34047 GCF_000710305.1 Buceros rhinoceros silvestris | reverse complement strand
GGATGGTGTGGAGGAAAAGATAGCTCAGTGTAAGGAAAAACTAACTTACTAAAATAAATAATAAAAAAGACCCTTTGCACCCTAGAAAGAAATATAATTATTTTTAAAACCAGCAAAGCTCTTGACAGTGCAGTTACTCTCTATATCCATCTTGTCTGCAGGTTGGTGAGTCCTTCCTCTGTGAAATAGCTGAGCTTCAGACCTTATATACGATGGAACCAAATCAATTCAGTGCTTAGGCAATGTGTGAGATCACCCGTCTATTAGGCAAGAATTTAGATAAAACAGACAGAATTACTTTAGTAAAGATTATTTCATGCCTTCGGAGTGTCTTGAAAAGGATATGCTGTTTCAGGTAGAGGTGCCACTATTATGGAGAGGTTTGTGCCTCTCTGGGTCAGGTTTCTACCACAATGCACCATTCACAGCTCTGGTCAATGGAGCTCTTCAGTTTGCTCCAGCACACCATGGCACCCAAGGAGTCTCTGAGAGGTAGTTACCCAGCAGTATATATATTCCACTTCCCATGTACATACTAACTGAGAATGTTTCTTACACTGTCTTAACAGTGTAGCTGCACACAGTCAGGTAGGAAATGTACTTGCACCCTTTTTCATGCCCAGGACTAACTTACCAGGCACACTTTTTTCCGCCAGCAGTTTTGGCTGAAATTTTCACTAAAATGCACCAATATAACGCTTGAATTGATTTACTAGTAAAAATTACTGAGTTAACTGCAAGGGCTCAGCGATAACAAAAGAAACATTTTCTGAATTAAAAAAAATAAAACCAAAACAGGGAGGAGTTCTTGTAATGAGGGAGGCGGCTAGAAATGCTGAGGATTTAAAAACATGGTACTTCACTGGAGAAGGAGAAATGAAGCAGCTGCTTCACTACTCATGATCTTGCAGAAGAAAAAGAGATCATGGCCTTGAAATACAAGAAAATTAATATTTTGGCAAAGTATTTTTAGCTTTAAGGCTAAAACAGAATCTCTAAGTATATGCACAAGAGTATAAACATAGTATACACAGCCACATAGGTCTTTCTGTGGCCTTTGTTAGGTTTCCGATGACGACACTGAGGACTGATCTTTGTTTGTAACAGGAGGATAGCATCTGCTTAAACCACCTGATACAGAATACATCAAAGAGAAATAAACTCTCCATTTTGGCTTATTCACTGGGATTAATAATAAAAAGGTGTACAAACATTTTTCTCTGTGAAAACAAAGTAATAATGAAGCAAAAATTACCACAAAGCTTGGAAAAAATAAAATGATCTTTTTAATACATGCCTTTGCTATTTATTTGCTTTATCAAAATAGTTGCCTTACATCTGAAGGTGAATGTAGAGGTTTTCAGAGAAGGTTTTGAAGAAAGTGAGGCCAGATGTAAATTTCTTGCTGTATTCCTTTCAGCAAGGCCGCTGAGATGATTTTCTTAACATAGGATGCAGAGCAGGTCTGAGTGATGGTTAAACTATTAACTCCACAAAACTTTGCTGAAATTAAGCACAAAGTGTGCAATTTTGAAAGTGAACAGAGTACAAGAAGCATTGTTCAGCTGAAGCCGATAACAAAGCTTGCTTTGACTTTAGGCAAGATGGATCTCACTGAAACACTTACTTGAGAAGTTGATCTATGAATTATTTCATTTAGCCAAATCAAAAATAACAGCACAGGCATTGTCTCCACTCCCCTCATCACTTCCTGGCTTTACCCAGGCACCCAGGAGAAGGCAGCCCTCTGCACCTTGCAGAGACAGGGTGGTCTTGCACTGGCTCCACGGGCTTCTTGGGAGGAAACCACCCTGGGACAGCAGGATGACCATTCAGGGACCGAAAGGCAGCAATCCTGTATTCTTACTGATATGAAGGGCAAAACCACGGAGGGCTGCCTAGCCTATCCAGCCCCAGCGCTTGGGGTCCTCTGCTGCAAGGTGACGGTGAGGACCTGAAAGAGGCTGGGGCTGCACTTCCCCCAGCGAGTGGGGTGGCAGGCACAGCCCTGCAAACCACCTGGCAAACACAATTAAATGCCTTGTCAGGCCCCTCTGCCTCGCAGGGAATAACGATACTGATTACAAAGAAACATTTCAGTATTCCCCTTTATTCCCTCATTTGATCTTAGTAGGAACGACTCTGATAAAACTGATGCACGGTATCATTTTTGATAAAATACACGCTGTCTGTGGAATAATGCTGTCCTGGCTGAGGCTCACTCTTGAAAGCCCTTATCCTTTTATATTTTCCAGCTTTTCAAAACTTTTTTCTTCTATTTGTCAGTTCAATTGTGTTAGAAGCTTATCCAGATGCCTCTACACTTGGAATAGAAAGAAAAAAATTACTTTGTTAAGATGTTAGGCAGCGCCGAATGTAGTTATCATTATTGTGGCCTTTATATCTACATTACAATTTTGTCACAAGCTCAATGTAATATCTAGAAATTCCCTTAAAATAAAAACTAGTGAGTGTGTTATGAAATTACAGCCAGGACAGATGGCCAGATCCTGTCATTGGAAATAAAAGTAATGTTATAAGTGTATAACTCCATTGGGGAAATTGAGTACCATAATAAAGTAGACTTCCACTTTCTGCAATGAAATTCAATGACTGTTGAGGAGTTTAGGGTTTAGAAAATTGAAAAATGAAACCTTTGGTTTTCCGCTGCTGTTTGATGATGTGTAGCAAGTCCCTTTATGGACTGAGGCTAACATCCAAATAGTAACAAGCTTGCAGTGAATAGAGCCCACAGAGGATCAGCTACTAAATCTTGCAATAAAAGCTGTGTGATTTACAGTAAATTCCAGAGGGCTGACAGCACCACAGCTGAGGGCATAAACACTTCTTTCATGGCTGAAGCTTCAGTCAGCTCTGTCTGCTGTGAAGTACAATCGAGCAGTGAGGCATGCTGCTTACCAGCAATGACTTTGATAAATAACTAGGAAGTCCCACTGTTGGCTTAAAACTAGAAGTTGTTCAGTTGCAATTCTGCATTTGTCCTGCTTTAATGGGTATGGAAGTGGCTTTAGCTGTAATCTGTCAGTGATTGATTAGGCCGTCCTGGATCCCTTCCCCGCTCCACTCCCAGCTCCCTGCTCTCCACAGTTAAAACAAAATTGGTACATATCTGACTGCCCCCTTATGAGGAAAGTAAACACTCTTAATTCCGCTCAAGTGTGTGTAAGTTAAATGCCTACAACTGATAAATTGTTGACAGACGACACGTCTGAAAACAGAGTACCAAAACGTGTGGGTGCTCCTGCAACTTCTGCTTGTCATTTGGTTACGCTGGCGTTTAAAAGCCTAATCAGTGTAATTAATGTTTTTTATGCACAGGTGCAAGAGCCAGGGCAGGAGCAGAGCCTCGGTTTCCTAACCGCAGGAGTGCGGATTTCCTAGGCCTAACACAGGACCGTTCGTTAACACGCTGTGTAAATTGGACTTGATGTTAAACACATGCACGAACACCACAAAGCTAGCGAGGAAAGGGGTGCGGCGTTCCTAGAAGACCGTCCGATGAGGGTTGAAATACTTGGTCATTTATTTTACATTGAGCTGCATCTGGGTTAAATGCAATATATAAATGATCTGCTCTGATTTGGCAAGGTGGGGGACCATTTTGCTTGTAGTAATGACTAAGATCTGTTATTTTCAGTTGGAAAGGAGAAAAGAACCAAAGAAATACTACTTCTAGAAAAAGCTATCTACATCTAGCCACCACATCTAGAAAAAGGCAGTATGAAAAAGTCTCTGTTAAATAAATCTGGTGAAAATTCAAACTGTACCCTCTGACTTACATAAAAAACTTCACTGGATGGTGGACATGCATGTAGGTAAAACTTTATTGTGAGATTCTGTAAGCATAGAGCTGACAAAGAGCAGACTAGTTCTTCTATCTTATATGCTGTTTTCCTGTAGTGTCATAACTGAGTTACTACAAGCAAAGCAGTGAATATTATATGATGCAGAGCTACTCTATGATAGTTATTTATGCAAACATAAATACTGGATGTGCACAGTTTTAAATTAAAGCAAACTTGATATTACCTTCTCGGTTCTGACTCAACCACCTCTACAATTAGTGGTAACAAGGGGAAAGGATTGTACGGACTCACCCTTCCTCTGCAGCAGAATATTTCACTTTTAATAGAAATAATGTATTGGATGCAGATTCCTGTATTACTTCAGATTCTCCTACCATCAGAATTATTGAGAATTTTATTTATTTGAGTTTTTTAAGAAGCTATTTGGTTACTTGCATATGCCACCATGTTTGTTTTCCAAAGGGCTGTGTAAAGGAGGGCCCTCAGTTTTTGACACAGAGGCATCAGTGCTCATGCAAAGTCAACAGAGGCATTTTTCTGGGATACAGTTTGCTTAACATGGAAAAGAGCAGTGACTGGGAAGAGGGTGATCTAATTCTGTAATTTTTGGAAGGTATTTTGCTGTATTCACTTGTAACGTCTACTGAGTATATTTCTCAAGTTTTTATTGACCAAACCACAAAACTATCAAATTAATGTCACCAAAAGAAAACATCTTCTAGCAGCACAGTATGACTTGATTTTAACAAAGTAATTTTCAATCTTTTCCTTTAAAACTGATTAAGTATGATTTTTCATTTCTGAATCCATCCATTTCTCATTGCCTGACCTACATGCATTGAATTGTTCCAAAAGCATTATAAGGGCAATTATTGTTGCCTTGAACTTCTCTTGCCGTGTCAGAGTAACAAGAAATAAGACATGGGAGAAGGTAGTGTTTGATTAGCTTGAACATTTGTGAAAAAGGATTTTTACTCCCCTAAGGATTTAGGAAGTAGTCTGCCCATAAGTATACAATCAAGGAGCGATTTGCATACCTGAGAAACAGCAGTTCAAGCATGAGAATGTGAGGTCAATCAGGAGTAACTAGTTAAGAAATTCAATTGGTGGCTATTTTCCCCCTGCTTTTTTATACTTGTGATTTAATACCAGTTGATCTGAACTGCCATTAGTAGCTGCTGAGGGAATCAAAAGCTTAGGTCAAATTCACATATTAGACTGTGAAGCACAGTCATACTCCTGTAAGGTAAGTATTCTACATTCTTTTAAAAGGGACAGAGGTCTTTTTTCCCATTTAGAATGTCAGTCCCATAATAATTGCTTATTATATCTATCAAAGTTCTAGTAACTCTTATAACATGTTTTTTAGCTATATCACAAGTGCTTTAAAAGCTAATAAAGTTACAGCAAAGGTGTGATGATTTCAAGTTGCAATGAATTCTTGTAAAGTCATTTTAGGATTCTGTCCAGAGGAAAAGGCACTGCAGAGAGGATATAGATCTCTGAAACTCTGAGCACTGATTCAGCAAGAACTAACTGGTTTGCAGAATCCAATTTTTCCATCGTTGCAGATTCTAGGTTGGACATAGACAGCTTATTTACATGAAACTGCTCACTCCTTACTTTATGTGCGCTGTCACCTCTGTGTTTCTCATCCCAGTTCAGCAAAGCCAATTTTACAAACTTGCTCTGCCAATAATCATACATATTCAGTTGTTACTGATTAATGCTATACCCTGAATTTTTTTTTAAACCGGGTGTTGTACACAATTTGTTCATGTCTTTTCTAAGATGAAAGCTGTACATGTGAAGCAGTTCTTACTGTTTAGTAACTGAATTGTATTCTGATTCCCATAATTCAGTAAAGTGTAATAGTGTAGCAAACACCATTTAATAGCGACAAGTTTCATTTGGACAGCCACTTAATTGAGATATCTTCCAAGGAAACTGTTTAGTCTACCAACTGTAAATGGCAATGACTACTGCTTAATCAGAACCATTTTAGCATAAATTTCACTTAATAGGGAAACATTTGCCTGGTGACAAATACTTAAATAGTGTTTAACCAAGTGTTAAATAGTTATAAAATTCTAGACTCTCCTTTTTAATTTTAATAGTGAAGTGCCAGATGAAGATTAGAGGGAAAAAACACAAGTTGAAATGCTGACTTTTTCTTTGGTTTCATTTTGTCGTCTTCGTTGTGCGGAGTATTTTGTCATTGTAAAGCTTTTACAACTATTTTTAAGACATAATCTCTTAATTGGGACAAATAATCAGGAAGACAGACCATTCACATATAATATAATTAACAGATTTCTTCTGTCAACCTAAATAATAATAAAGTAATAACATGTATGTGCCCTGCCAAAAGGTATCTTCAGTCCCCACCACAACAACTTGCAGAAGTCAGAAGACAAAATTTAGTCCTACCACCAAGAGCCAGAGATCACCTGGTCATCCCAGAAAGCAAACTGCACATGTGGAAAGACCACCCAGATCAACTCACTTGAATATGTTCAATAAACTTACCAAAAATAGCTGTGCCTGTACTCAAAGAAAAAAAAATTGGTAAAATGAAAACAACTGTTTCAAGGTCCCATCAGAAGGGCCCTACATATTTACTTCAGGAAAATATAATGGGTAGAAGTGTTTCATGCTAACAACGAAGAGACCTTACTCCCACCATCCAGTCTGTCATCTCTTAGACAGTATGGAAAGACAGCAAATGTCTTCTGCTGTCATTTACTGCTTCAGGAGACAAGTCATCAGGCAGTCTTTGAGGAGTATTGCTGCTGTTAATAATTATAGCTTAAGGATCCAGTCCTATAAAGGACTAAGCACCACTGTGAGAAGTCAAGAGGCACAAAGAACTATCGAAAGGCTGAGCACCATCCTGGATCAGGCCCTTCAGTACTTGTAGTAAGCACTTGAATCACTCTCATGGAACAACAAGCAGTCAGTGCAATGCAGTAAATCACAGCACATGTAAAAGGTTTTCATGAATAAATGGCTGAACTAATAATATCCCATTTAATTAGCAAAAAAACATTGAAATATGTCATAGAAAACGTGGCAGGGTAATCTCCAAAAAAGCCGCCAGCCGATGAGTTAACTAGGTATTATGAAGATGGGTGGCTATAACCCAAATATAGAAGTATCCATTCCAATACGCTCTATGACAAGTAGTCTATTGTTTCATTAATTTCTACTTTTAAAAGTTAATTTCTTCACTTTTTAGTATTAGTCATGTATTATGAGAATTAACATAAAGGTGATGATAATGCATGATCTTTATATGCCACCTTATTAAAATGAAGCTATTTTTAATACTTTTAAGAGCCCTATCAGAAAACACAATTTATATCCTCAAAGTATATTTTGTCAGTTTCAAGTATAATTTTTGCATTCATATTCTTTTATGAATTTTAATGGAGACACTTAAATTGTAATTATTCCTCTCAGCTCAAATGCAGGTAACAAATGGAATTCAATCAGTGTTTGCGCATAATGACCATCATTAAGAGAGAAATAATAATGACATTCTCTCTGCATTAAACTTGCAGACTCTTTACACAATGATCTGAATCCCATTATTGATCTCCATGGAGATATGCAATTGTCACCTATTCTGCATAATATCTGAATGTTAAATACATTTGTTTGGAACAAATATTTTAATGAATACAGTCAGTTCCACTTAATTAACTATCTGATAACTGAATATTTCTGCTTAATAATTGAACATGGAACATCAAAATTGTCCTATTTTTTAATCAAATGCACTTGAGATTAGACACAGACATTCATTTAAATGTTTGTAAAATGTACATATATTTTAAACTTTCCATTAGATTTTTTTAAAGGATACATATTAAGATACTGGCAGAGTATTTAGAAATAACTCCCCCTCCCCCCACCCCGTTTTTAATAAACCTTGTGAAAGCTTCAAAGTGAAAACCTTTTCCTTCTGAAACTCTCTCTTTCCATTTGTGGAAAGATATCTCACAAATGGGTTTGCTGCCAAAGGGTTGCTCATAAAGGTCTGAATCCTGGCACTGAGCTTCTCTGATGTCTTGTGAGAAACAAGCATTGAATTATTTGTTTCAAGAACCAGATGGATACAATTATCTAGATTTTGTATACATACATAATAAATGAAGAGCTAAGAAAGTGGTTTTTTACATCTTCCAGACGTACCAGCATCGAAAAATACAACCACAGACATTTTTGCTCAGGTCAGCATTCTGAAATAGAAAAAGAAGAAAACACTCTTAAAAGTAAATGAAGAACTGAAGATCTCATACAATTGTTATTTTGCATTGATAAAAACGTCTTACTCATTCTAAATTTAAAAGTTGGGGGTTTAGCTGTGATAAAGATTGCTGAATCCAACCCTGTCTGAATGAATAAGGCACCTGAAACTAAGGTAATCCTAATTTGCATTCACTCGGAGAACCTACCTCTGAAGGCAGCCATCTTCTTAAAAAGAGCAGTTTTGGTGGCACTGGCAGTGGGAGAGGCTAGTAAAAGATGCCTTAGAGAAAAGCGTGGGAAGTCCCAGAGTGGATAATTAAAAAATAACTTGGCCATAGGGGAAGTTTCTTCCCATTCTCAGTAGTTGGCTAATGCTGTAAAACATGAAGAGCTGTATATAAATATATATATAATTAAAGAAACACTGAAACTGTAGATTTTCCTTATCCATGTAAATGCCTGTTTCTTTCTTAGGATCTTGCTGAGCTCTTGACCTCAATGATGTCTTATGGCAATGCATTCTTCCACATCCCTACGTTTTGTAAAAATGCTCATTTAGTAGGAGAAAGGACAAAGATAGACAGATTTACATTCTCTATATCAATCATTATTTTATTTATCATAATCCTTTGTATACGTCTCCTCTTCAGAGCTCAGGTTTTCAGAATCCTCAGTCTTTCCACTTTTCTATTTCTGTTTCAAGGCCACTTAGAGGGATTTGAAAAACCTTCCTTCCTTTCAAATCCAAGTCCCAGATTAAAATCCATGTGCATAATATTCCATGGATGGGTACAGAAAGTGGTCACTATATTACAGCTTGGTTGGTTAGATAAGCGTGCCTCAGTTCTTGCTCAGCCACAAAGCTCATTGGCAAAATGTCATAACTTTTTATTTTCAACCTACTAGCCTAGATCAGATCACACAGAAATCAACAGTAACATTTTTTTACTAATATCGGGCAGTGTTGAGCTGGACTAATACTGAGCTCTTTTAAAATGCTCAGAGTCATTTCTTTCACGGTGGACATGTGAGAAGACAGGAAGAACAAACAAGGGGGCTAGGAGAGCTTAAGGAAAGCCTGTTTTCTAGCCTGACAGGATTCCTGTTTAGTGATGAAGAATCTCTAGAAAGGAACTTCCAGAAATGCCAACAGGTTGACTTTCTGCAACACCAGCCTAATGGCTTCCAACACAGTTTAAACTACGGACTATGCTATCTTTTTTATTTAAAGCTCAGGCTGGATTCTTATCAAAATCAGTCCAATTTTCCATCAGTTTCATGCAGTTAGAATAAGTGCCAAAGCAACCATGTTTCTAGTCTATATTTAAGTCACCCACTTTAGCATATCTTCTAAAGACAAAACGGAATTTACCTATCAGTTTCTCTTCACTCTCTCACACAGAAATACTAGGCATACAAAATCAGTGAAGAGAAAAGCACAAATTTTAAATTGAATATTTTTGGCTGGGGAAATATATTTTAAAAAACTAAAGCGAGCTTTAAAGGTAATGCAAGTAGCAGAAGCAGTGTGCTTGTGTATTTTATGCTTCCTCCCTCTTTCTTTTTCAAAATGAACAATCAATTAAAGTGCAAGGAATATTTTAGCAAGCACTATATACAGGATACTAGAAGATCAGACAGAATAAAAGATTGTGAGACGCTGGGACAAGTACAGGGGAAAAATATCACAGCAGGCAAAATTAGAAAACCAAATTGAAAATCATCACCAGAAAAAAAAGACATTTAAGAGAATATTCTAGCTTAAACTATTCTATGCAGAATAGTATTTGATCGATGTTACTGAAAACATTACTTGAGTAGCTGCATAATATACCAAGGTACTTGCTAAGGAGTATTTAATCAGGATCCATGTACACCATCATCTCCAGCCTGGGTGGTACTGGCAGTATTTCTATATCTCTATATTTGATCATTATATTATACAGAATGCATGACATCCCATGGATGGATGCAGAATGTGTTTACTATTCCACAACTTGATCATTATCTTGGGTGAATTGCCAGAGTGTGTCCCAGTACTTGCTCATTATTATGGGGGCTGCATACCAGTAATTGATCACTCTTCCAATACTGTACAAGAGCTCTTAGGATGCATGCAGGAGGAATACATTCTCTATGTAGATTCTACATTTTTTTTCTTTTGGACAGTGAAGTATACAGAGAGTGAATTATAAAATACTTGTGTCCTCACTGTTGTTTTTCAGGGGAAGGAACTGTTGTTTTGAGAGACAAAAATAAAACAAAGCATCCCAGAAGACTGAGCTATGATATGGCAAAAAAGTAAATGCTAAGGAGAAAGAATAACAATATTGTTCAAGGACTACTAGTAATGTAGAAAGAGGTAAAACACATCAATACAGAAGGTTTTTTAAAAATGCATAAATAGAAAGGGAAACTGCTGTGGCTAGAAGCATACAGACAAAATGCATAGAGCAAAACAAAAAGTTTAGGGGGGATGCCAAGGTGGTTGGGTAGTAATATCTTCATTAAACATTTTACATCAGAGACAAAAAGCAAGTCTGTTAGATATGCCACTTAAGCAGCACATTCAATTTCCTAAGCTCAGCTCAGCATCTCTGATCACTCCTAGGTGAGCCATGGGGTGAATACTAGTCCCACTGTTGGTGACAGTGTTCCAAACAGAAATATATTCACCAAATTGAATTTTGAATGGAATGGGGAAAAAATATTGCCATAGGCAATAAGGAGGATGGGTATAATCCTGGCAGTTTAGCTTGTGTTGCTACACACAAGATGTAAACTGTAAGGTTTTCAACTGACATAGTTAAAAAAAAAAACCACACAGTACATGAATTATTATGAATCAGAGATGACGCTATTATAACTTGCTATTCATCTGCACTAGATCAGGTTCTACTATTTATAAAGAAAGGGAAAAAAACAAGCCAAGAAACTTTATTTACATTACTTGTTCCGTATGTTGTTCTATATGTGATTTATCCCCATTACTTACTTGGCTATTTTTCAGTCTGTGCATCTATTTGTTTTCCATGCGCCGTGCCAAGATTGGCTAGGATGCCATCTTTGCAGCATTATTTTTTAATGGGTAGCAATCCTAGTATCAGTAATGTTACAATATATTTATAGACAGGAAAACAAGAAGCTAAAGTGTAGGGTGACATTCTGCTTGCACTATTACACCAAATCAAGGCAGCAAGCCATAACTAAGAACTTGTCGACACTTCACTGGCTCTTCATTTGTCACAGCTACTATAACAGAACATAATAGATAAGTCATTTCTTGCCAGGTTAATTTTTGTCCAAGGACAGAACTCCTTCATTAGACCTGTAAATATATTGGTCCAAGAAAAGGCCTTACAATAGTGCCATATTGAATTGCCATGGAGAAGTATTGCTGAAAACAGCTAAATAGTGAAGTCATTCCACAGTCATCACTTTTCAAGGCCACATGTTTGTTCAGCCAAAACACAGCTAAGAAGGAGATTCCCTTTTGGACTAACCAAGAGGCTTACACAGAAAACACAAATAAACAGTTTAAAAAAGAAAATAGAAAAGAAGCATGTCTACCTTACATACTGCAGCTTGAAAACAGAAGACAACTACTATTTTTTTTAAGAAGTTAGGAAGAATCTAAAAACTATTGCCATGGTTAAATGATGCACTAAAGCTGGTATTATGAATCCCTCATGTGGATTGTAAACTCACTGCGAATGCACTGTAAACACATGACTAGAAAGTGCAGCTTCCTTTTAGCCAGAAGAAAAATGTAAAGGTGTGAATTTTGTCCCACGTTCTAAGTAAATAGCAGAAAGAAACCTGAATCAAATTTGTATTGCTGGGCATTGAAGCAGGACATAGATTGTGGAACCACAGCCATAAAAGAAGCTCCATATGTAAGAAGTGAGCTTGGAAAGAGACTGACCTGTGAAAGTCAATGCAGAAAACATTTGCTCAAAATCAGCAATGCACTGCTCCACAGTTAATGGTGTTTGCCTACTGCTCTTCTTCAAGTGATTGACATGTCACTGACTGAACTCAAACCTTTGTGAGTATGCTGCCAGCAAGCTGTGAGAGCATCTAGAGGAATAAGATAGGCAAAAAGGGCGTTGTTAGTTTTCTTAGGATCAGTAAAGATGTGTTTATATTGTCTTTTGCATAGCCACAAACAGTTATTCCTAATTTTCAGGCCTTTCTAACACTTTATTCAAAATCTTACCAAGGACTTCAGCTATTTACTGCTTGAATTTGCATTTAATAACTTTTGTGGTGGCAGAAGAGTATTGGTGAGGCTGAAAACCAAGTGTCAAAGTGAAGCATTGTCTATAATTGGCAGCTGAAAAAATCCAGAACAAAAGCATCCTGTAACTTTTCACTTGTTTATTCATCCTACATAAATGTGACCCATAGAAAGTGTCTGTGCTGAAATAAGGCTGAGAATACTGAGTCAAAGGATTGAAAGATCCAGACTGGGACAAAGGTTTGAACACTTACGACTTCAAAAGCAAGGTAAGAGCTTAACACTCAGTTCTGGTCCGTTCCTACCTCAGCGTTGCACACAAAAGAAAGCTGAGGATGAAAACTGTTATCCCACAGTCTGTACGAGGAGAGTCCCAGCATTTAAAAAAGAAGAAAAAGAAAATGAGGAAGGAGTAGCTAAAAGGAAGAGAAATGAAAGCAAGAAATGTAGTTCTATAATTTAGTGTAGATGATGTTTACTTACGATGAAATAGATATGGTGAGGGCAGATAAGAAGGACAAGCTGCCTGCAATCTAGATGAAGCAAGTGCAGCTTCCTTTTCTTGCAATATTAACTTTCTTGCTAAATTCACATTTACAAAGGAGCAAAAGCACAAGCTGATTAGGTACTGCATCTCACCCAATGGAAGCCACGCTTCAAGGTGAGGTGAGGTAACTTACTGGGGTTAGGCACGCTCAGAAAAAGAGAATTTAGTTTTCTGGATAATAGCTTCAAATTACAACTGCAATTCCACAATGAAGTGATATTCTACTTCCAAATATTAACGAGACCAAGGAAAAAATCTAAACTCATCAGGAAAGCTATTCTGTAAGAATTATTCACCCAGCTGTAATTAACGCGACAAAAAATCCTGCCTTACCATCAGGTCCTTCTGAAGCACATCAAGTTTCCTTGGTTTGTGTTGATTGTGGAGATAGTGCTCCCTTCATTCTAGCTCTTCAAACCAAGGCTTCTAATTAAAGTGGTGAGAGGCAAAAGAGTGGCAAAAGCACAAAACAGGGAATTAAAGGGGATCTACTATAAGGAGGGGAACTGGGAAGCCTTTGAAGAATAACTCCGAAAGTCCAATACAGTGGTAAGTTTCTGCATCTTCATTCTTGAAGTATTCATAAACAGCAAGGTTCAAGGCAGATAGAGAGGAAAGAACCCAACTATCAGACAGACTTTGCCAACTCCTTTAGACCCAGGCCTCAGAATGAGTATTAGCAACTCCAAAATGCTTGAGCTCTGCTGTGAGATGGTGCTTTATTATTGTATTTCTGGTGCTTTTCCCTCTGATGATTATCTTTCCTAAAACCAAAAGTCAAATAAAAATAATGACTTGGGTGCCTCTTTTCACACCCTCTGCAGAATATCGAGCCTCTCTTTGAAGAATAACCTGCTGTTGAATCCTCTCTGGGGAGAACTGGCAGTGATTTCTCTTCAGGTGCCAAACACCCATAAGAGACAATCGCAGAAATACTTGTTTTAGTCACGAGTGCACTTTTTAAGCACATCAGCGGATCATCCTCAATGACCACATTTGGTGTTGCAAAGTGCACTGACCAAATTTTGTTTGTCTGACACCTGAACATGCCCTACAGGTCCTCAGGCATTGTGCTCCACCTACTATTGGGTGTTCAGTCCATGTGACCAGACTAGGGCACATACAAAGCAAACACCTCAAAACGTAGAGTGGACACTGAGTTCTCAGTCCCACCCATTTTGCCTTGTAAGCTCATCCCTATTGCATTGGTTTACTTGATTATGTAGATGTAGCCAATCTTTTCTGTACTACTCATGCTAGAATCTTTGGGGTTAACCATGTTATGTTTTACTTCATTGTGACTCTTCACTGTAGAGAAATTAAAAATGGATCTCTTACATGTTACTTCATTATTTGTGGTACAGTAATTATCCAGGTTTTGTAAAGCCACATCCACTCCTTTTCTTCCACTTTCATTCCAAACACTGAATGCATTACAGACTTGCAGGGCTGCCACAGAGAGAGAAAATAAACTCAAATGTCTGTGGCTTTTCCATTCATCCATTAAACCAGCAAAAATCAGTGACTTTCCTCCATTGTTCACTGACATTTCGTGTGAGTTCTTACTCTGAAAGTGTATTTGATCTTTCTACTGCATGTTCACTCAGCCTGTTCACTTTAGCACCTAGCATTTGTGTCATGCAGTAACAAAGTTAACAACTCTTACCTTTAGAGGGAGCTATATATAATAGCTATACATTATGTCTATATTTAACAAAGACAAATCGAATTATCCCAAATGAAGAACGAAGTATATGAGAATTACAAAGAATAATTACTATTATTACAAATAATATTATGCAAAATTTTGGAAACAAGTGGACTCTTTTATCAAACATACTGGAAAAAAATAATTTATGACACATTTTGATTGCTGATGTAATTTTTGAATGGTTGAGCTAAATTTTTGCTTCCAGATCCTAATTATACATAAGTTTATGGGAAAGAAGGGATGAATAGCATTGCAAATAAAGCAAGATCAAAATAGGCAGGATCAAGTGTCTTTTTTTTGCTTTTTAAAATTATTTCTTTTTTATTTAATATTCTTTTTTCTTCATATGTTTTTTGCTTCATAAACAAATTTCATTATTTAGGATGTAAATTTTTCTTTGGAATTCAAGATTTCTCAATTCTGTCCAACATGATTTATATACTGTAAGTCTGTTCACTGATAATGAAAGAAAAAGTTGTCTAAAATAAAACTTTGTTGTATTTTTTTTGATAAAAGAGTTCTTTTGATCCTTATATGACATTGAATTTGGTTTAAGGTCAATTGCACCTTTTATAAGCTAATAAACCCTGCAAAAACACGCACTTTCTTAGTAGTCTTTCTAGTTTACTATAGCTAATGGTTTTGTAGATTGTGACTGATAGATAAGTCAAATGACACAACTACTGTTGCAGTTGCACCACTTTCTCTTCCTGGATCTCCCAGTGATATATAATTGTTATTTTTTTGTGTGAGCAGCTCGTTTTTAGGATCGTGCTAAGCACAAAATTGTAAAACAAGCTTCAGTGAAATGCAAGTCTCACACTTTGTCACTGAATTTCAGCATCACATCACTGTGATGTACATACCTTGTGAGAACACTTGTTACTGTTAAATGTGTGCATTTACATGAACTCATGTGTGCTGCCTTCTAGGCTATATATTCCTTCTCCTTCCAGACTGTAGACTAAGTTTCAGTAAACCTAAATGCAAGCTTTTGGGAAGACTTCCAGCAAAAACAAAACTGACCGTTGGATGGATGGGCACTTTCCAGGCTGCCAATATCAGTGTCTCTGAAGGGCTTCCCTTTATTCTGCAGCAACAACCTGCTTTGCTCTTGGTCTTCCTTTAGCATAGACTGTTGTGTAAGTGGAGGACTTTCTAACACGAACAAGTCAATAGTAAGAGGAAACCATATATTTTCTTTTCAATAAGCCAGCTGTAGATACGGATTTAGATTTTTATATTTTCTGATGTAACCTGCCAAATTCTCTTGTCATATGAAATCTCTCTTTCTTCCTTTTCTCTGCTTTTTGCTTTAGTTCCTTGTGTTTTTCTGGAAATCCTGTATCTTTGCTCTTCCTAGTTGAGATACTCTTTTAAATGTTGCCTTTTCAAGGCTCATTATATAGTTGGAAAGTAGTATATATACAAAGGTGTTGAAGAACTAACTCTGCTCAGGTTTATTGTACCTTTGATTGACTGGGGAAATGACTTTCAGTTGACATCTGAGCCAACAAGTTAGCTGAAATAAAATTTTGCTTAATACCTTTGCATCAATAATCTAGGCACAGCATCATTGATTGAGAAAGTCTGATCAATAGAGTATTACTGACTGCCTAACTGTAACTTTGCCAGACTTTTTTGTTAATTCTGCTGATGACCTTCGTACCACTGCTTTTCAGGTTCACCGTTTTTTTCCCTTTGAAATTCAATTTGCTCCATTTGCTGTTATTTAAGGAATTTACACATCCAATTGATTCCATTCTACCTGATACAATATGAGTTTAGGATATAAAAGATTGTGCATGCTTGGGACAAAGCTTCTGTAGCCCCAAATTAGAATCTTTCTGAGAAACTTCACCTCAGGGAAGAAAAAGGGGAATATAAATAATTTATTTTAACCCTGTAGATACTGTGTCATTTTTGTCTCAAGATTTACATCCAGTGTAGAAGAAGCAGAAAGTAAAAAGGGGAATAATAACACCAAATGCTTGTCATTCAATAATATGAAAACTATTGCAGAAATAAGGAAAAAATTCCAAATCTTAACTAATCACTCAAATAGGAACCCTCCATTCTGTCCTTTTAAACATTTTCTCTCTCAGTTCATTTTCACTGTGATTTATATTAGCCCTTGTTTTCTCTCCTTGCGTCATTCTTCAAGCTATCTTCATTCATACTGTGATGGAACAAACCAACCATTTCTTTGGTTCTTATTTAGGAATTTGGAATTGCTCATTCAATGTTCCCACAGAATACATAATGCTTCCCTTATGTACAAAGGCAACTGAATGCAATGTCTAGATGTATTTGTCTCATCTAGCTACATGTTGAGAAAAATGCACCTTTATTTTGCTGCTATTCTGATATAAATTCCTGGGCTAAGTTTTCATAGTTATGAAGATATTAACACCAAAATATGCTAAAACACATCCATTTTTCTGTAACTGTCCTATTAACATGTTATTGCTTGTGAAATATACATACCATCTATCATTACATACTTTTCTAACAGGTGGAATTAGAGCCTGTGCTAGATATTTGGAGTGTGTAATACAGCACTGGTTTATTCTGAGGCTGGCTGCTCCCAAGCCTCCATTTAAAACTCGTCAGAGGCCCAAGAAGGTCCAAGTAGTTAAAAAACATTCTCGTTAAAATAAGGACAGCCTTAATGATGTTATTCTTCTTTGACCTACTATGAGGAGTCCAGTCATCATTACAAGGTCTTCCATAGTCAAGGGATCTTCCCATCATTCGCCTTTCTACTAGCTGCATGGCACAAAATTTCTTCAATATTCTATCTGAGCCAGAAAACACAAACCTTCCTAGCAAAAGGGTATCATATTACTCTGTTAATCTGCTTGACCTTGGTTTTAGAGTTAGATGAAGGCATCTGTATTCCATTTAAGTAAATAAAGAAAATGTAACATTGGGAGATGGCCAGATTTACTCACCTTCCTACCTATCTGAGCACTGCCTAAGTCCAAAAGGCAAATCAACTTGAGAGTATTAATGTTCACATGATACAGGCTTGCTATAGGATTGTTTAAAAGCAAATTAAGCTTGGAGAGATGCCACTTAGGTTAACATTAATATTAATGTTTGGAAAATGGCACTGACGTCATTGAAACTTGCTAAATGTATGTAGCAAGTTTAGTGTATTAGATAATGGAATTAGCTTCAAGAAAACATTCATTTATACTTCATGTTAACATACCAAATGCATGTTACTCAAAGCGTTTTCATTTAAGGTATAGATAGCTGCCATAAACAAAAAATTGATAGAACCTTTTAACATTAAACCATAAAAAATTAAATAAAAAAAGGTACCTTTAAATATTCTGAATATTAAGTTGATTTTTTTCTCAAGATTCATTATATTTCTCTGAAGTATAGACAGAAAACTATGTTAGTGTAGTTTTAACCAACTCAAGAAACATATCTTTTTCGGAAATATTTAAATTAAAGTGACCCTCTTATATGTTCAGTGGAATAATCAGACCATCTTTAACATTTCATAATGTTATTTATAAAATCCTGGGTTAAAGATGAACATATTGCTAAGACTTTGATAATTTACATGGTTTTTCTTCATATTGTACTTCCTCTGTTCTTAAAAATCAGGCATCTGTATTTGAGGATAACATTCTGGTGCATCTCAGGTATTCAGGCGTGTTTGCTATATGAGGAAAAATTGAACGTTAAACCCCACAAAACAGGTCGAAGCTTGTACCTCAAAAAGTTCCCAGATTTGCACTGTCTCAGAATAGTCTGTTTCTGAATAGTCACTTTTGAAAAATTCCTCAAATTTTGGAGATAGTTAAAATATTTTTTGAAGTAGCAATAAGATAATATTTTAAATGCTTATAATTGCTGTGCTGACATAGTAAATAGAAGTATAGTAATGTCATTCTGTTGATCATTTAATCAGTACAAAGTATGTCCTGTTTATCAAATTTTATTATCTCTACCTAATGCCTGATTAGAAATACAAATAGAATTTAGCAAGTCCTGGGAAGAGTGGCTGTGCAAGGCTCCTCTCTATTAAAGCATTATTTGAAGTGTTTTAATTATAGAACATATTTTAGTTCTGCATAGTAGTAAAACTGTAGGGTCTGTGGCAATTATTCTTGCCACAAATTGTTCTAAATGCTGCATTAGAACTGAGTGTGATATCTACTGTAATATTTTTTCTTCTTCTTCTTCTATCTTGTTGCATTTTTTTTAACATTGAGCTTTAGGATATGCAGTATTTGAAAAAAATCTTACTGAAGTCAGTAGGTAAATAAGACATGGACTGGTAATACCTGCAGTTCCAGGATCTGACTGTAATTTCTTGAAAGCTTTGCAATGCTGTTTCCTGGGCCTGCCATTTCATTAGTTATTCATCATCATAATGACTGTATTTATTATTACTGCTAAAAATAGGTAATGATGGCAGTATTTCACCTAATGGATTCACTTTGTCCCTGCTTGAAAATGTTGATCTGTCACTTACAGTGGGCTTGTAAGGCTGCAATATTATCTTCGTAAAGCTATTTGTGCTTTTAATTTTCTCATAGTTCAAGTGTCGCAGGCTTTTTCACATAGAAGTACCAAAATGAGATTTCTATTTGGCTTCACTTGAGATAAACATATGTGCACCATTTGAAAATTTGTCTCTAAACATTATTTCAGTGTAATAGACTAAAATTTTATTATCAGATTCTGTGACTTTGGACCATTGGGTGTGTTTGTTTTTTAATTAGCAGGATAAGAAAACTTCCTGATTTCAAATAGAAATATATTTCCAAGAGAGTTTAATAAGACTCCATAATACTCCTTATAGAAAAAGATGTTCCCTTCAATTTGAGGTTTGATGGTCTGAACAGGTTTATGCATATTAAAATATATATAGCTTTTTTTAAAGCTCTGTGAAGAGTGAAAGGGATTGGTTTAAATGTTTCATTTAAAAAATTACCACTACTCATACACCAAAAAAGAAATTGCTTATTCTTCTGATCTTGTCATTTCACATTTTTCAGTAGCTGTGGAGCCTCTTCTTTTCTCTTAGGCACAAGTAATCATGTTCTGAGAAGAGAAAGATGAAATCCAGGCTGTACATTATAAATTAATTCATTAGAGTACTTCTATAATTTGGTTTTCTGAAACGTCCCAAATTCTTTTAGCACCTCTGTACCCTATGCTTCTGCCCCTTTCTGAGGGCTGGAGAGCTGTGAAAATTCCCTAAAATTCTGTGAGCATTGAATTTGCTGCTTTATGATACATAACTGTGAAACACACTTAAACATCAGTGTCAGGGAACATGCTAAAGAAGGAACATATTAGGGGAAAGACTCCAGTTACTGGTTTGAACTGTACGCTTCTATAGCTTGAAGAAGCGATAATAATTTAGATAGACTCTATAAACAAGTCAAAACTGAGCCAAGAACCCATTTAGTCCACAGACATATTATAGCACAGAAGGGATTTTAAACCATTGCCTAAACATCAGTTAAAGTATGCGAATGTCCAGCATCTTCTGTGATCCGTTGGCACATTTGCTGCACAGCCTTTGTATGTTTGACCAGGGTAAGGAAATTGTTACCTTAATGACTATTAACACATGTAACACTAACAACGAATGAAATGGTTTTACAAATACTTTACAAAACTATGTATCTGTTTCTTCTGCAACTTTACATGATTCATGGATTCATCAACCAGGGGAGACCAGGTCATTTCTCTGTCACTGAAGTGATCTAGATGCAAGCATCTTAAATAAATACGTAACAGGAATTAAAAACTCGTTGGCTGTCTCCTGTTACGGTGTCAATGACATGATTCCCGTTGTGAACCAAAAATATAACTAGCATTGATAATTGACACTGGGTCACGCATGTCTATCTTGTGTTAAAAGAGCCATCTTCAAAATGATTTTACAAGCTATATGTTCGCACCAAAAATATGTATCACAGATACATGAGCAATGACCAGTGTAACTGGCAAAATTTAAATCTTCAAATGCTCTTCAAAGGTGTCCTGCTTTAAACACTATGTAAGACTTAGTGCAGATCAGTTGCTGTGTTTTGGAGACCACAGAGGTCCTTCAGACTGTACTTCAGCAGAGCTCTCACGAGATGTAATGAGAATACGGGTGTCATGAGGACTGGGGTTGAGTCCTACTTTAAA
>NW_010410894.1:0-13197 GCF_000710305.1 Buceros rhinoceros silvestris | reverse complement strand
TCTTTCCCCTCAGCATAGGTAAAGGGCTTTCTTGAAGCTGAGGCTGCTGGTCTAATGAAGGTTATTACCTTTACTTGAAAATCCGAGTTTCTTTTGTCCAGCTATAGCAAACTATCATTTCTGGCAGTCATCTGTTCTGTATATTCCCATGAATAACGTTATCTACTTCTCTTTTTAAGGCATAAATCGCCAACTGAGCTTTTATTCATGTTTGAGAGTAAAAAACACATCCCAGTGCCTCATGGCATAAAATGCCAGTTGAATTGAGGAAAAATTTATTGTCTTTGGAACTTAGATTTAAAAAAAAAAAAAATTCAGTATTTGCAAAACTCCTGAAATGTTAAACAGTCTTTTGAATTGTGCTTGTAAAGACTTATTAGAGCAGCATCTCAATACACACACATATATATTAATTAATATAAGAATACGGTAACTGAACAAAATAGCTTCACTTGGTGATCACCAAATGTTAGGTCCATCTAGGCCAGAAAAATGCTGTTGGACCTTGCACTCACCCATGAATACCTTGAAAACTCTTTCTGGATGATGAACTGCGGGTTTATGACGTATGTGATTTATTCAGAAAAAATAACTTGTGAGACAGTCTTTATAATCAGATTTGTAACTTCCATTTTTCAGCCTATTGACTGGCTAATGCAGGACCTGTTGATCTCTATAGCTCTTCCTTGTCAGAATTCTCTTTGTTCAGGTTTGGAAACACTGCACAAATAGAAGAAATGTCTAAATCTCATTTTCAGGCTATCGACATTTAAACATATAGTGAAGTTATTGCAAGGTAAACTAGGGTATAAATTTTAGCATTGCACCATTTCTGAGATGAATGTATGCATCTATAATGTAGCCTAAGTTAAATGGCAGATAATGTAATTTAGTTTATCCCTCGGTATAACTACTGAGGGGATGAAGGTGTGGAAAAGCAAAGGTGAAGGTGGTATCTCCCATGGCGGCTTAGCAGTGTGAACAGAAATTTGTATAAATTGATGCTGGCTTGCAATGCTATCTCCTTTTGGATTTTCATGTGGGTTAGCCTGTTGCTGGTGGTTCTCTGTCTTTTATCACTTCCTCTACGTGCACATGAAGAAACCTGGCTGGAAAAGCATGTGTCAGGGACTTCTATGGGACAGAAGTGTAGAGCTGGAGAGAACTCATCTGTCCTTTAAACTATTATAATGGTTTTCCACTTACTGTCATCCTTTCCAGTGTTAAAACCATTTAATTTAAACCTACTAGTTCTAACTCTGTTTATCATCTCATATTGTTGATAAATAGTTTAAATCATAGTGAAGCAAGACAACCATATGTCAAAATCTAAGCAGAGTTTAAAAGCTTCATTGAATTCTTTAAATTTCTTAACCCCCCAAAAGGTTTTCTCAAGGTTTTTTTTTAAATTAAAAATAAAAAAAAAGGGAGAACTGAAAACTCGTCAGTTTTCAGGACTACTGTGTCAATAAAGAAATCAAAACCCATGTCAAGTCTGTAGCTATGAGTCCAGCCCTAAAACAGAATATTCATATATATTTATACATAAAGATGTCTACATAGGCCATATCTGATTCAGACAGTTACAGTAGATCTTTTTTCCTATCCGGTATTTGATGATATTAACCTCCTTGAGGAATCCATCCACCAACTCCTACTTCTTACAGTCAGTTGTTAGTCTTAAGTACGTTGCCTTCATTTCCAAGGGCTTCTGCGATCTATCCACGTTACTCAAACTAGGGGTTTTTTTCCTGTAGAAATACAGGCTTCCTCTGATCAGCCCACGATATAAGTTCTCCATTTCTCAGAGCTTCCTCTTGATCCTCATCCCCAATCATACTTTTGGGGCCTTCACTAACGAGGCTTTCTAGAAACACCTCCAACCAGCTCAGCAAATACCGAGTGGTTACTATTCCCTAACTTTGGATCCAAAGAAAACCCAACTAGATAGTCAGAAGTAATGAATTATCCAGTAAAGACCTCATCAAGATTGCAAATCACAGTTCTAAAGGTCCAATTATTATTTTTAGAATTTCTGTTTGCCTCCCAGCCAGTGTGATCACTACTTTTATTTTCAAAATTAAATACAGTTCCTATCCTTTATGGTTCTTCCTGGAACAACTTCTTTGGATGACTGGTTCTTTTCCTCATTTCCATCCCTAGTTTTTCAGTAAATGTTCTCCCTCCACTATTTTATTGGGTCACTGGAAGTTACACTGACTAGACACAAAAGTCAAACAACTGTCCCCCAAAGAATTTTTTCATGGTTTGAGTCTTGGCCTTCGTAAGTCTGACAAACGTCACACAGAAGAAAAGGGATTTTGTTTTTCTTCTGTGGTTTATTTTTGTTTTGTTTTGTTTTCTTAAATAAGAGTTAGAAAACTGATTCTGTACTGATCGAAACATCTGCAAAAGTTTTTTTGTCTGCTTAAATAGTATTTAAGCAGTGATGTCTTCCCTGCCACTACTGCTAGCAGCCTATTTCCAGTGGTAATTTTTGCTATGTTTTTTCACCTTTACGTAGTTGCAAATTTGAAGTAACTTCAGTGAAGCATAGAATGAAAATTGGCAAAAAGATTCTGTGTAGCATATCTGTTTGCTATTAACCATCATGTTTCCACATGTTGTATTCCTGCTTGAATTCAAGCAGTCTATGGAAACCTGATCAGCACTGTAATTATGGCCTGCTTGAATCAAGGCAGTCAAATAATGTCAAAAACAATTATTTTCTTTTTCAAAGGGCAAAACAAATTTGGGAATACACAAGAGAAAATGCAGATCTCAACATGTTAACAGTTTATGAACCAATCTCAGGGTATTCATTCCTTGATTCTTGTTGAACTGGCAATGATGGGACTTGAAAATTTATTGAAGCATTTTCATTACAGTCATTATTAGCCTTTTTTTTAATACAGAAGCTAAGCTTTTATAATATGATGCTTTGCTATAGATCACCTTTCTAATTTGGACCACTAGCTGGAAGAAAAATTAAGAATAGGGAGATGTGGGCTGTATTATTAAAATATTGCAGTTGAAAAACAAACACAATAAAACCAAGGATAGCAGCAAATTAAGCTGATTTTCAGAGGCACTGCCTTTGATGGAATTTTAAAGTGTTCTGTATTTTTAAAAAAAATCAGAATATCCGTGGAGTTTGAGCTAGGGGTTACTGTCCGGGAAATGAAACCTGTTTCTTTCCATGTGCCTGGGATCAGGCCACTCAGGTGCCAGATGCTGGACAACTAGGCTCAGATATTTTGTGCCAAGTGCATCTTGTTTCCTTGCCAATCTGGAGCAAAAATTTCTGCAGAAGTTAGAAAGAGCAAGACTTGTAGAATTAAACCCAGAATAAAACAGGGTGCTAAATATTCATTTGACAAATATGGCACAGTTCTACAAAAGTTTCTGGTGATTATGTATTTCTTCCTATAGCTTACAAAATTAAATACAGAATAATTTGTCGGTATGGTATTTTCATCAAGTACACATTCAAATATTTTTCCTGTTGAAAATTCTTAGATATTCAGATATTTTCATATAAACTTATGTTTTTTAAAATTCCTTTTTGCACAATCATCGACGGTCTTGATAAGGGTACTAATGTGAAACTCCTGAATTTCTAGATTCAGTGCAGAATCTTTCAGATAAAATAGAGATGACGGAATACTGAGGGTATAACTATACAGTGTGTTAATAGTGAACCAGACAGGATGAATCCCATTTTATGATTTCAGAGTTTTAATAAAATCTGTTGCCTTTTATTAATCCAGATTGTGATATATCAAGCTAATTGTTATAACTAATGTCACTGAGATCATGACTAACGAGAGGTAAAATCAAAACCGTAATTTCTGTTGGTCATTTGATTCTTTCCAAATATAATAAAGTCCCTTGAGAAAAGGAGAGTGCTGTTAAACATTGCCATATCGACAATAGGGGAGGAAAGTCCTCTACTGCTGTTTGATTGATTGAGCTTCCTCATTGAGGAGAATGTGAAGAAATATATTTCTTATTCTTACCTTTAAAGACCATCACAGATCTACGTTACCTCTGTTTTGTCTCTTAATACATCAAGTTTGCCTCGCTGTTTGAAAAGTCACACTGATCTTGTTTGCTTTTCCCCAAACTATCTTTATTCCTGATGCCTTGATATATCACTTAGTGAAAACACTTTAATCTAAAACCACCAAAAGTTCTGAATCTTGACATCACTCAAGGAATTATATCCTAATGCTTCCTACAAGATATAAGCTCATTAGGAGACAAGCTGAGAGGAATTAGATATAGTTTATTTTAAAAACAGAATGAAAAATTATATGGTATGAGTGTGAATGCATATATACACACACAGTCATGGAGGAGAATGCAAATATTTCAAAATGTGAATGTATGGATTTCTCAGTGTAGTTTTCATATATATTTGTAAATATATATGCTTATAGACATAGATGGGTATTTAAGTGATCTTCTGTTATATTACACTACCATCTTTAGAGATAGCTTGTGAACTTCATTTGCAAACTCTTTGCAATAGAGAATATCTCCCTATAAGCTTGTGCATTTGTCTGGGCAATTAAACCTTGACCTTTTACAGAGATCACTGAGCATTACTACAGTCACAAAAAGTCTTTTTTCTGTGAATTTTTGCCTAAATCACTTGTCTGTCTCCAAGAATTTATATGTATTTATTAGTTCCATTCTACACATAAAATTGATTTAGGTACCACACATTTGTACATACAATTCTACCAGCACAGAAGCATTTGTTGTCTCTGGTACATTTACATACATATACGATACAAGGGCATTATTGTACCTTAAGGTGAGATATTCAAGATTTCTTGCCATGAAATCTATTGCTTTTAGAGCCAACTGTGATAAAAACATTTGCTTATCTTAAGAAATTCAGCAAAAGGAAAAAGCAATGTACGAAATTTTGTGGATCTTAGAGCAAAAGACGTTGTAACATCATATGGCAACCATATGGATGTGATTAAAGCCATCTTCTGACAGGTCTCTGCAATCATACTCTACCCATTTAAACTCCTTTATGCAAGATAAATGTCTTATTCTATTGCGGAAAACGCTGCTCTGAAAGTTTGGTGACAAAGACCAAAATAATATTATATGGTAAACTACCAGTGGAATGTAAATGGTAGGTAATAGATTCTATGATTACATACTCGTGTAACTGTCTAATTACTTGATTAACTTTTTGACATATTTCTCAGTCTGCAACTTTTGTAAAGTGATAGCTATTCATTTGTGATCCTGCAGAAATCTTATAGCAAAGTCACGGATAGAAGTATCTGTGCTGTTTCTTAGTCTATATTCAGACTGCCATGCCATTTCGTAATGAGAAATTTAGGACAATGTCATTATATCTTTGTAAGTTTAATTACTAATGATCAATGGTACAAGCAATCACAACTGTTAACTGACAATGATGTATACTACTGTCATTTCAAAAAACTTTTCTATTATTGACCAGATCATATTGATTTTTAAACATAAGGTCAGTTTATCTGCATCCTATCAAGCATTGCAAAATGTGATATGAACAATATTTGTTTAATGAATAACATGTAAAACGTGAAAGAATATATTCTACCCATTTATTAAGAGTACCTGCATATTACAACAACTGTGGATTGGCCACCTATAGGCCTAGACTAATTTTTCCTATTGTCACACTAGCAAAGAAAATCTAGCCTTCTGGGAAAGGCTGTTGAGACTGAGTGTGTTCTTTGGGTATGATTAGCTAAAAAAGAAACAAGATATCCATGTTTAAGACATTAACTCTGAAGAGTCATAGAGTGTCTCTGCTGTAAATTTTTACTGAGTTAATCTTAAGAGTTAATCAAGGAAAGACAAATTTTCTCTAGGTCACCGATAAGTGGGCATATACATCATCAAAAAAATCTGCTCAGAAAGAAAGCAACATACTGAGAAAGAGCCTTCTGAAATGTGCAGTAAGATTCAGACAGTGCTTTAATTTTTGTTAGAAGGTTTATGGTTAGAGTACACTCTGATATTAAAAATGCATAACAATAAAACACAAAACCATTTCCTTATTGCTGGCATTTATGCAAAACCACTTACAACCATTCAAAATATTAATATCCTTTCCTACCTAGCAATTAAGGCTGCACTATGGATTCGGTACTCCATGCACTAGCAAACAGAATTGCCACACTGTGCACTGACCCCCTGTGCTTAATTACACAACAAAGTTCTCAACTTAAAGTCACAGAAATGGAAAGTCAGGATTAGGTTTCACCGTGAAATCATGTCAAAATCCACAAACAATTTCAAATATACTATGTAATGTGTACACTAGAGAGCAGTTTGGAGAGCCAGAGACAAGTTTCCTAAAATTATGACAAGCCTATTTTCACTACTTATTTTTACTAAGTAGATTATTAGTAGCAAAAATGTTATGCATGTTTGTAAAAATAGACACAATAAGCATGTGCTCTTAATTGTCTGCAAAGAGAAACATGTATATACCGCTTCCATTTCCCTGTGTACCACTTCACTGACCTTTAGGCTTCCGTCCCTCATTTGACTTGTACAGAGATAGTTTCTTAAGAAGATCAGCGAACAATTATGCTGTCAAAGAATAAGCAAATAAATAGAGTAAGCGGCTTCCTACTTAAGCTTTTACACCAAATGGAATCCAAAATTAGTCTTGGCTTTATTACCAAGCATGCCCAAGAGAACAGTTATGGGTAGTGTACAGGCCCAGATTCCTCTGAGTTAAATTAAAATGTAACTATTTTTTTCTAGCAGCAGCTTAAAGATTCAGTAGCATAGTAAAGGAATTAAGATATTTGTTATCCGAAGAACACCAGGATGTTGACTTTAAGTGTCAGAGTTTTACTAGTTGTTTTTTTGAGCAATTTTCAAACATTTGAGTGAGGCAGAAAGCTTTGTTTTTATTTTAACAGTAGTTCGAATTATGTCTTGCAGCCAGATTCTGCCTCCAGGTCCACGTGCACAGATGTAACTGAAGTTGACTGGATTCAGGGGTGGAATTTGGACCATAACTGTCATGCTGGTTTTTCAAACACATTCTTTGCAGTTTCACAAGACAGAATCAGTCCACAGGTTTACTCATTCTACCTGACTTTACTGTTTTCTTCTGGATACGAAACTCCAGCCCATGATTTACAAGATTTATCATGCTGTATTGCATTGAAAACTTTTTAATTGGCAAGTATTCTACTTTCTTCAAAGAAAACTGGAAAATAAAGGTTCTTTAAACCTGTGCATCTGCATTGTTTGAACTCCATGCTTTACAAGGTAAAATCTATCTTAACTAAAGCATTTCAGCTGATTCAGTTCCAACTAAAGAAAATTATTTGGATTCCATGGATAATGAATCACTGATATCCATATGGACTAGGACAAGAGATCCAGTCTCATTCTATCAACAAAATAAGCTGTTTAAACCAGTTTTCTTAGACAGTTTTGATTACTTTCTTTAACATCTGATGGGGACAGTCAGGCTGAAGAAGGTCTGCTTCTAATACAACACTCTGAATGAATCCATTTTAATATGTCTTGAGGAGATTAACCAGAAAAAGTTCCAAGTTTTACTCTCAGTTTCTCAGATTTCCTCTCCTTAAATTGTGATAGAAATCAGCCTAGCCATTGGAGGCTCAGTTACATCCAAGTGAATATTAAACATATTTAGTCTTACCAATTGTTCTGGTTTTGTCAGTTGTAACCCACCTCAACACGACCCTATTGTTCCAAGAAAGAATTTGGGAATTAGGAAAGTATATGCTGAAATAAAACGTTTCTGACCTTGAAATATACGTCTTAAGGCAATGTGGCAGAAGTATATTTTGTTGGTTTCTTATACCTCACTGTTGATTTTTTTCAGTTCAGGTAAGTGGCTCGAAAAGATGCAAAATCCTAGCTAGTGAAGGAATGCCTTTGGTTTGCTCATGTTGTACTGCATTTGCTCATGGATTGGTCAAACATTCGTTTAATGCTTGACTCAGTAACCACAGTGAGAAGCTCCAGATCCAGAATACAGCCTCTAGACTGGAAGACTCTGTGCTTATGCCCAGGGGTGTATTTTGTTTTTAACTGTCCAGAAATATTTCCATTACATTTGTATGAATTTTGTATGAATTTTTGCATTATCCCACCAATACATACATGCTCTGCATTCAGTGTTACTAAGTATTACTCTCTCACACTGTAGCATCTTATTCCCTAGGAATAGCTACATCCAAACTCACTTTCCAAGTGGACTGGCATTATTTTTATAGCAGATATATCTTTAATGTCTATATTTCAGAAGATAATAAAAAAAATAAATTATTTACAAAAAACTACTAGTTACTTCATGCAGTATAAAATTACTACTGATAGTAAATTATGATTGCTATTATTGGTTTTATATTTATTGACTCCTGAAGTAGCCGCTGATTCTAGCACTGTCCACCCCTGCAGTGGTGCTACAGGTGCTTCAGCTGTGACCAAATGATTCTTATGCCTTTCTGTAAATAACCTTGCCTGCAGAGATCCTGGAATTACTATTTGAAGACCCCAAAGCAAACAATTATTCTCAAGAGACAGTTTCTGATATAGGATATAACGTTTCAACAAAACGGTCTGACAAATAATTGATGTGAAATAAAGCACTTTTTGGAAAGAAAAAAAAAAGAGGTTTTTTTCCCTTGGCCATTTGCGATACTATAGAATTTAAAGTTAGAAATTAAGGATTCCAAAATATTTTTTTTTAATTTTGCTTCTTGTTCTAAAGAAAAAATACATTGAAGATGATGAAGATGACAATAATATTAAAAATAATCTTCTTGTAATATCTGCCACTAATAACTTCCTAACCTGCTCTTCAGTGCACACGCATGCCTGAAAATGAGATTAGAACTGCAAAGATTTTGTGCTGCCTGAGCACCTCTAAAAGTCTCATCTGGAGAGCTGCGAATTACCTAAAGCATATTGGTCCCAAGCACGTACATATATTAATGCCAGATTCAAGGCTTCAGACTTGCTACTTTCCATGTTCCTTTTCTGCTTCTGAGGAGCCCGTTTCAGTGGAGGAAGGAGGAGGAACATATGAGAACTGCAAGTTTATCTGTCATATTGTTACTTATTTGAAAAAGTTCTGGTGGTTATCAATTTCTTTGAGAATTTGAAATTAAAGTCTCAAACCACTGATTACAAACCTCAGGTCTACAGTCTAGTTTTGCTCCTCTGCAGTTCTGAAAATCTCTAAAAAGCGCCATTTATTTCTATAAATGGTAAAATAAAAAGTAACAGAAATAGTAAATGCAGTACACATGAAGGATAGTCAAGATAACAAAAATGTACTTAATAAAGAACTTAAACATCTAGTATCTGAGTGATGCAGATCTCCAGTACCAAGCTAAATCATACTGAGGTCTACTTTGGAAAGAAAACAAAGTAGGTGAGAGTATAACAACACATATATACAGAGAAAAACATAAGAAAGGAAAGGTTATAAGAAAAAAAATAATGTTAGCATTAAGAAGCAGTTTAGGAAGGATACATGAAGAGCAGATATTGCTGTTTATTCTCATGCAATCAATAGTAGTAGCATCACAAGGAAGTGGAAGCAAGGATTATATATTCTATTCAGTACAAGAGAACACAGAGTACAGGACTGCTGAAAAACTGAATCCCCTCCACTAACTCAGTAGGGGATTATTCAGCTCGCCAGAACAATATATTCCAATCAAAATAAACTCGTATGATGTTGAAATTAAAATGATACTCAACATTTTATCCCATTGAAAATAAGAAACATTTGAGAACAGACATGAAACATTTTTCTCAAATAAATGTTGCATTAATTTTGTAGAAAGCGGTGTTGGATTTACAGCTGGAATAGCAATACATGACACATCTATCACTTTTTAGGATAATATCTTTGGCTAAAACAAGGCATTTCCAACTTCCTAGAAGCTGGATAGAAGCCTACTATTAGATATCGAAGAAAGAATTTTGCTATTTATATCTTTATTTAACTTTTGCTCTCTTGTCTGATTTAGTCTGGTCTACAACAGTATCAAAAGGTTTTTTTCTGTCTCTGTCATCTCACGGCTTGATGAATCTCTCCCTGCATAATTCTTGTATGCTGTGGTATCCATCACCTGAATTTGGAATAGATATTTTATTGTTGCTCATTCATTCTATAGCACCTTTCTTTGAAAGGAAACATCACAGGGCTGAGCTTGAAATTTCCTCACAGTTCCAAATAATTCTTTCACTGTGGAAAAAATCGTATGCCAATAAAATTAGTATGTGTTTTTTGTCTGTTCTTCCAACATAGTCTTTTCCCAGTATTTACTGAACAGAAGGCAATTTTTGTACAGTATTAATGTAATGCAAATAAATCTTTTCCCACAGCTAAATGCTTGATCACTTTCCAGTGGTACAATAGCAAGATGTTTCTATTCCTCCCTGACATCTGAGAGGAATACTACAAACTACGATAGTCCTCCAATCCCCATCTGTCATCTTCTAAGCTACCATTGAATATCCAGGGTATGCCTGTCTTCCTTAGCAACATGCCAGGGTTATTAAAATCCTGAGAAATTTGTTTAAAATTTCACTTTTTTCTACAGGGCAAAGCTGCAGAAGTTCCTTACAGAAGGTTTCTCTTTTCCAAAGGAAGTTGATGAGTGACTAAGACTCATGGTGAATAACTTGATAGAATATTGCATGAACTGATTTTTCAGTTTAAAACAAAACAAAACAGGAAAAAAAAAAAAACCCAACCAAAAAACTCCAATGCCCAGGAGTCAATAGAATGAATAACAGAAGGTCAGGCTGTAAGTACACTGACAAGTATGGATCAGGAAATACTACAGGGGAGGGGAATGGGAGTATTTCAACTTAATGTGCCAATCTTAGGCTGTGCAATTCCCGTAGGGTGTATTCTGCCACCATTTCTCATGTCAAGTAAAATATTATGCTCTAAGGTATTCCCACTGACTTCAATTTCAGTTGATTTCAGCCTACCCGGTCATAGATAGGAAATACTTCAGCATCAGAAAGGGTAACAGAGAGAGGTCTTTGGCTCAGCTTGTGATATCTATAGTTCCTCAACCTATGATAGATACATATAAAATATATATGTATGATAGTTGTATTTTTTATTCACTGATTTCCGTGCTATTTTTGGAATACATTTCTCAGTCTAAATAAATCTGGCTTTTAGAATGTAATGGAACATTAAATCTTAAACTGTGAAGTATGTGTTTATCCTGGAGATTTCTCCTATATACTCCTAGGAAAAAAAAAAGGCAATTACCTAAAAAAGAAGGGACAGTGCGCCAAGGTCCCCCTCCAGTGATTCTAAACTTAGCATTGTCCGAGAAGAAAACAACAGGAGAATATCTGACCTGTTCATACATTTGGAGTCTAGCACTTGTACGCATTAATAAATACGGCTTAATAGTTTTCAGAATAACGTTATTGAAGTGTTCTTGTTGGGGTGTTGTTTTTGGGGTGTTGGGTTTTTTTACTTTTAAAAAATTGAAAGATGTCAATGAGGTTTAGTCATCCCATCATTGTATTGCTTTTCCCAGCAGAAGTATCATTCAGCAAACAGTATTATCAGTGCCATATTAAGTTGCATGATGGTCATGTGGGGAAGAAAACCTGAGCCATAAGAAAGCAAGCTGCAGAGGCAATATTCAGACATCAGGAGTTCCACTACAGGGCAACTGAACTAAATTGTAAAGAAAACCAAATCTTTGGAAGAGATATCCTTATGGGAATTGATGTCAAAAAGTCACTGTTCTTGCAGCCATGTAGTCAAATAGGCTTATCACAGCAGGTAAAGCTCTTCCAAAGACATATGAGTTATCATAATTCGCCTCTTTTTCCCTTAGAAGAAGGTGAGTTATTCTTGATGAAATTGCTTCGGTTTCAAATAAAATAAAAAAATAAATAAAATAGTTCAAGATTGTTTCAGAGTTTAGAGAGCAATTTCTTAAATGCATCTCACATACTAGTAAGGTATATGTAGAGCTGTTTTACTGCTACGATTTCATGGGTTTTTGAATTAGCATAAAGGGTTGGAATTATTCAAAGATGGAAGCATTAGTGATGGTGTCTAATTAAGCTTACCTAAGCAGTTACACTCTTGTTTTTTAGCATGGCAGAAACAGGATGCTTTGTTGTGTAATTAAGAACAGCAGACCACTACACAATGTTGTCAAAACTGGTTTTCCATTGTGGGAACTGCACAATGTCCTCTATGGCACGGCATTAATTGCTAGATAGGAAAGGAAATTCATTGAATAGTCTGAGTGGTTTTGCATCAATGCTAGCAATCAGGCAATCATCTTATGTCTTATCAGTATGCATTTTTAATAATCCTGGGACTTATGTCTGCCAAAAAAAGAATAAACTGTAACAGAGCTCAAAAAATATCTAGACCCTGCTGGTTGTCTGCACACTAACGTGTGTGCCTTTATTTGGGTGTTTTCATCCTCCTCATAAGCAGAGACTCTAAATATTGTAATTGTATTTTTATGACATTGCCAGTCCTACACTAAGAAAAACATAAGATTTGCACGAAATGATATTTTTTCTGAATTTTCAGTTTTTCTTGCATGATGCTTTCAAGCTGTTCTCCATAGCTATGAAAGCTAGAAACATGCACATTTTTAAATGAAAGGTGAGACTTTCTTGTTATCACTTGTGTCCAGCAGCTGGTGCTTCAAGTACAGCATTAAATACTGCAAGACTTATGATAAAGCAGCAAGAGCTGGCAGGAATGGGTTTATTTGGGAATATGGGTTATTGGTAGAGAATAATGTTCAGCACTGGCTTAAAAGCGAGGTTCAGTGTGGGATGTGATTTGGTTTCTGTGAGTGTTTTCTAAAGCCACTCTAAGGAGCTTGACAATGTCTGTTTCCAAACGATTTTTTTTGTGTGTTGTTAAAGCAGAAAGGCTACATAGAAAGGAAAAACTGACTTTCTTAAAAATGCTGTCAAAGGTATAGAATCAGCATACTAGCACACTAGAAAGGAAAATACTTCTCTGTTTTGCTTTGTCATCAGTCATTTATTAGCTATATGCAACCACAGGAAGTAACGTTGGAAAAGAGTTTCCCTTTCATTTTTTAAGCCTGGGGGAGTAAGAGGTTGGTTTTGCATATCTATGGGCACTGCAAATTGTGA
>NW_010410893.1:57554-57830 GCF_000710305.1 Buceros rhinoceros silvestris | reverse complement strand
CGGCACTCCAAAATCCATCCCGCTTTTGCCGGAGAGACGGTGCGGTTGTTTTGGTGACTAAGACGAGGGAGAGTAGGAGGGTGAAGGGGGGGAAAGCTGAAAAGACATGTTGGTGGAAGGGCAATTTGCATGAAAAATAGGGACGGATGATTAGGGACCCAGGCAGGGAATTTTGATTGCCCCAGAATTAAAAGGCGCATCCTGCAAATCAGTGGCAAGAACCAGGTGAATTGTATTTTGGCGTTTTCTTTGTACAGCTGGTATTTTAGATTTTGC
>NW_010410893.1:53336-57423 GCF_000710305.1 Buceros rhinoceros silvestris | reverse complement strand
TAAAAGTAGCGGTAATAATAAAACCCATATTTTTGCTGGGCTCTGCCTCTGTCAGGAGCCAAATGTTTTGCAGTGAACGCGGTGCCAGCCATATTTCATACATTAGTATATAATTCTTGTTAATTAGCAATAATTTACGTTAAGAGCATAGAAAATGTTGAGGTTACAGGTTTTATATCTGTACATTTGATCATCTTGTTATTTTCAAGAACTTTGCCTCCTATAAAATTAATTAGGTGAAATGTGGAGGTGTAATCAGCAACCTCTGAATTACCACTTCATTTCCTGGTTTTGACTGTAAATCAGGCCAGTCGGCGCAGACTTTAGCAAAGTCTATTTTTTGTTTAGCGCTACTTTTAACTGTCTGGTGTCGAGGCAGCGCGTTACCTTCCCCTGCAAAAGAATCCTGACAGCGTCAGAGAGAAATCAGGCCGCGGGAAAACATTATAATTGAGTAATGATTATGCAGAGCTCCTCGCTCAGCCGGTCGTAAGGGGAATGCGGGTTCTTTTGCGTCTTTTTGCTGCGGAGAGTTGGTGAGCTAGAAGTTAGATTTGCAAAATACCTTTGTCTGCGGCGGGCAGCGAGCTACTGGTGGAGTTAGTCCTGCAATAATTGACTCCCTCGGTCCGAACGCAAGGAATGGATCGGGGAGAAAACCCACGCCATGCCCAGCAATCCTGCAGAAACACCCTGCTCCTCTCCCAGCTTCCCGAGGAGCGTGAAATGCACGTTGTGCCTCTCATCTTGGCGGTCTGGAAGTTTAGAAGAAAACCCCAGCGATTAAGACATTGTTTTTATTAATACGAATGTAACCTTCATATTCCTGTGGTTGACCTGACGTTAAATTAGAAGTAGTACTAGAGGCGAGGAACGATGGGCTGGATCCCCGTGTCCTAGTTGGAGCTGAGGTACGGCGAGGTAGTGTGCTCTTTCAATATTATTTTACGCAGCACAACTGGGAGCTACTCCAGATCTTCCTCCTCAATATTCAGCCTAGGTAGGGTTGAAATAAATTTAACCTGAGTTCACTGGATTTTTGCACTTTATCAAAATCAGTTCCAATATCGTGCAGTCAAATTAAAATCTATTTTTTGATTCTCTGTGGCTTTAAGTTCATTAAATGTGAAATTGGCAGCCAGCTAAAGAAGGTCAGGCTGATTAACTGTTTAGGAGTTGTGTTCTGTCTCACTGGCGTTACCTGGCAGTGTTTTGAGGTGGGTTGTATTTGTAGTACCCTCTCCTCCTGCTCGCCGCTCCTAGCCTGCGTGTTGTATTGTGCAGAGCGAGGAATACCAACACGCTGCCGGTATTTATTTTTTTTTTTTCCCCTCTCGTGAAAGGCAATAGTGATGGAGACTGCACACAGATTGCCAAGGTATTTCTCTGCAAACTTAGTGGGAAAAAAAAAAAAGCCAGCAGAAAAGAGAGCCGCGTCTGCCTCGTTAGAGCATCCACTGACGATTCTGTGGGCAGAAATAGCCTCATAATGAAGCTTTTTGGAGCTCATTCAGAAAATTTGGCAACTTTGACAACATTAGGCAAGGTATTTTCAGTTGAAAGAAGGCGCTTCTCACTGCTGGGAGGAAATGTGGCTGTCGCTTGGCCATGCTGATTTTTAGATGCTGAGGGCCACCAGTGCTAACACGTTTGAGATAATTTAGGCATTCCTTTATTTCAGGATAAAAAAGGAAAAATGACTAATTGCCTTCTTTCCTTAAGTACTAAAAAATAGCCCTTCAAGCTAATTCGGTCACGAATTTGAGGTTTATTTGAATCCTGAGGAGTAGCTGAAAAGTGAGAGGTGCCTCCCCCCCGACCCCACAGGCATTTCTGCTGCACTTGCTTTTTATCATTTCGGGTCTTGCCACTTATTTATTTATTTACTTGCCTCGTCCCCTCCCTCCCCCTGAATAACTCCCGGCTTCCCAGTTTTTAAATGGGGAGCCGCAACCGGGCTGATGGGGATGGTGACACAAATCCGTACGTATCCGCGTGCACGTGCATTACACGGGCTGGATGTGCCCCGCGTGTTGGTGCCCGGGGTGGGGTGCGTGGCCGCGCGATCTGGCTCTCCCCCTTGTTTCCTTTCCACGCTCACACGCTACCTGCACGGCCTGGAAAGGGAACGTGCACTGTCTGTACGTCGAAACAGCTTTTGTCTGCACCCGTGTAGTTCGGGCTCCTGAATTTTAGAAAGTAGGGCTGGCTGGTGGGCACCACACACCCATGGGTCTGTGAGAGAGCGCGGGCAGTGCTTTTAGCCTCGAATTCAGACACATAAATAATACATCCGGCAATAAAACACCGTATTCGCTTCTCCTCGTAGTACCATGAGCGTTTTGCAGCTATTCTTCCAGGCCGTTCATTTAATTTTAGCACCGAATTGTTCAGTCGAGTCAGAAATTTGTCCTGGTGCAGGGACACAGAGCCAGTTGCAGTTCTCGCTCCCCGAGCTGTGCATGCTACAGCTGCTTCTGCCAAAGCTCTCCCCTGTAACCGGTGAATTCACCTCCTTGCTGCCGTGCTGGTCGCCGCGGTGCATGGGTTTAGTTAGGGGGGAGCAGGGTGTAATATTCATGAAGAGGGGGCTCAGCGCGTTCCTCCCCCCTGCGCCCGGTGCCTTTCCCCGAGAGCTCTAATGATTCTCCTTTTGTTTCTCAAACTGCAGCCGAACCTCTTGAAGCCATTCTCACTGATGACGAACCTGAACATGGCACATTGGGAGCTCCGGAAGGGGACCACGACCTCCTCACTTGTGGCCAGTGTCAGATGAACTTCCCGTTGGGGGACATTCTTATTTTTATTGAGCACAAACGGAAACAATGCAATGGCAGTCTCTGCTTAGAGAAGGCTGTGGATAAGCCACCTTCACCCTCACCAAGTGAGCTGAAAAAAGCATCCAATCCCGTGGAGGTTGGCATCCAGGTTACGCCAGAGGATGACGATTGTTTATCAACGTCATCTAGAGGAATTTGCCCTAAACAGGAACATATAGCAGGTAAATTAAAGCAAGGAGAAGTGTTTGCGGGTCGATTTCCGTTTCAGTCGCACCGTAGCGTGTTCGCAGTCGTAAACTGCCGCGTCTGTCTCTCTGTTCTACTCGCCGTGACGGCCGACGTGTTAAATACCCTTCGGTTAGCGGGGAGTGCACGAGCGGTATTTCCTAGTGCCTGCGCAGAGGCAGGATCAACAGGCACGTGCCGTGCCAGCCGGTATTTCTAACGGTATTGTTCGAGGCTGCTCTTGTGATTTGCCTGTATTGTAGTCACCGTCTCCCGGTGTCTCGCCTGCCGTCGCACTGCAGGAGGAGATTTCAGAGCCTGCCACGCGATAACGTGAGGAGCTTCCGAGTCTTGGGCAAAGTCAGGGGTGAAAGAGTTAACCGAGCATCAGCCAGCCTTGGTTCCATATTGGCTGTCAGCGTATGGACTGTAATTAAACACAGCCCCATGGCAAAGTGACACCACCGACCTTGACTTTAAGATGCCATTTTCGACTGGCCAGGCCAGAGTAGAGAGGGCAGTTGCTGAAGCGCACAGACATGCTTATTCGAAAAGTTTAAGGGCATGTTGGAAATTTCAAAAGGTTGGTTTGACAGGAAAGGCCGCTCTCTGCAGCCTGCCTCCTCAGCCAAATGATAAATGCTTCGCTGTGCTCTCTCTTGTCTCTGATGTGGTTTTGACAGATGTATCTTGATTTTGTTTGCGGTTTACACAACCACATGTCAGCCGTACAAATGTCCGAGGCTGAGTTCTGTTTGGTGCAACAAACAATACGAAAAGCAATTTTTAAAAAAAAAGGGTAAATAATTCAATTTCTTGGCCTTTTTTTTTTTTTCAAAACCCGAGAGCAGGTATTTTCACAAATGAGGTTTAAAAACCAGGGTGTGCTACTCAAAAAGAAAGCCCCAGAGCTCTGGGAGCATAATGAGGCACACTCTGCTTTTAAAATCCTGCTAGTAAACAAAAGTACTACCCACTCGCAGCGAGCGTCGCCAATCACTTCCAACCGCGCCAATACTAGCGATCGAAACAGACGAGACCGCAGCCTGACACCACCAACAAACGCCTGAACTGGTTTCACT
>NW_010410893.1:44768-52971 GCF_000710305.1 Buceros rhinoceros silvestris | reverse complement strand
CGTCCGGTAAATCACGCTGGAGGGCTGTAGGTTTGAAGGTGGCGTGGTGGCAGCAAATATGTATCGGTGCGCGTGTGTCTGTCTGTGCATGTCTCTCTAGGTCTATAAATATAAATATATATATGTAAAGCCATGTGCGTGCACACGCGTCCATCGTGTGAATGAACACATACTGTTTGTGCAGAGTAATACTTACTCCTTTTCGTTCGTGGATACATTTACGTTTTAAAGGAAACGGAGGCTCTGCTACTCTTAAGCTACGTATTGAACGAGACTTATAACCCCCGTAATTCCACATACTGCCCTTCCCAGCCGCGGCCGTTCAAGGTGTTCTGTGTTTTCTTTCCCAGAGTGGTGGAGGGCAGTGCCCATTCCCATGTGCTGCCTGCGATCTGACGGAAAGCCAGCAGAAGCGTAGGGCGTGATTAATGAAGCGGGAGCCTGGCGGAAGGGATTTGTAGTCTTCCGAGCTCTGGAGCCATACTAAATCACCAAATATGGAGGAGCGGCGGCGTGATGTAACGCTGTATTTACGTACAGCGTCGCTCTGCTGAAAAGACAGAACACAGTATCTGTCAAGCAAGAATTAAACCCGCTCGCCGCCCCCTGGTCCCAAATAGGTCCCTCAGCTGGAGGGACGGCCACGCCGGGAGGTTCTCCATGAGGGGAAACTCCTCAGCTGAGGGTTGTGCCCTGGCAGTCATTCGGCGCAGGTGACGTGAAGCGAGCAGGATTTGGCCTCACACGATGCCACGGGGCTGTTAATTCAGAAAAGGCTGTGCTTTTAACGAGCTTTAAATGGTTCGGTGAGTGGAGGGCAGTGGGTAAGGAGAGGTGCATGTCGACAGGGTCCCGATCCTGCTTGCTCTTACACGGAGGATCACCTTGCCTCTGCAGGTGGCCCCCGCTGGGAGCAGGCTTGGCGCTGTGCAGGAGGGTCTGTGGCGCAAGCCCTGAGCGCTGTCGTGAGTAGAGACCAGGCTGCAGTTGTCCAGACGTCTCCCACCCCGAGTCTTCTTAGTCTTGGTGGAGCCCAGCTGTGCCTGTGGGTGGGAGGTCCCAGAGCACAGGTCTTCTCCTGCCTGGCTGGGATGGAGCCAAGAGGCTCTGGGGTCCCCTGGTTGTTTCCAATGGTGCGAGATGCCGCCAGGCTGTGGGAGGGGGTGCAGAGGACCAGGAGTTATGGAGTCTTGTGCTGTCCCCACCCTTTCTGTTCTCATCTCCCCTTTCGCTTGGATGAGTCGAGCTCCCTTGTATCATTAAGAAGTGTGGCAATAGCTGGAGTGACCCATTGCTTGTAGCCAGGAGTTTGTGGCAGCCGGTAGTAAAAATGCCAGTGAGGGCCTTGGAGGGGAACTGTGGAGTTCAGGTTCCTGGAAGGCCCCTGCAGTGCCTCGGGCTCTTCCAGTTCCAGCATTTTGTATCTGATTTCTGTGCAAAAATGAGAAATACAGAAAGATACGAGTGTGTAATAAAGGGTAGAGGCTGCCTTTAGAAAAAAATATGTGCAGGAGTTGGGGGAACTGATTTTTTCTTATAAAAGACCAGAAAATCTGTATTTGGTACAATGTAAAAATGTCCCCAATTAGTTAAGAGAGGTTAAGAGAGGTGTTACAGGTTAGCCCTGAGCACAGAGGTGCTGTGGGTTAGCTCTGGGGGCCGGCTGTGCTCCCTTTGCAGCTCTATAGTCAGCAAGTTGGTGTGTTCCAGTAACAGATCACCCAGAGATAGGTAATGGTTAAGCTCATCTCAAGACAGGGAAGGAGGCAGCGAGTCGTTCAGATGTGGGGAGAAATGATGTCTGGTTTAACCATCGATAGGCTGCTCTTCATCCCCAGGATGCTCCGGAGAGAGGATGATTCCGAGAGCTCCTCTGTGTGCGTGCGGCCGCGGTGCGATCCGTGGAGGTGCAGGCATGCGTACCTGGCTCTTCCGCGTGGGTGTCTGCCGGCGCCTACCTTTGGGCTCGCTGTAAAATTTTGAGTGATGCTGATCCAGCACTATAGCTGAAATGTCATAAATTTAACTGAAAATTAATAGGATATGTTGTGTGGGTCCGACGAGGCACCTTTCATCAATATGTATGTCAAAGCCTCAGCACCAGATACCGGCAGCTCGTGATTTGCAGCGAGTGCTACGGCAGGGCTTTACTTATCCGCTCTCATATTTTACAATAGGGGGAAATATTAACTGAAGTATCTGGAGATCAGTGAATGTAAAATTGCTGTTCACTTATTGAAAAGGCTGGAGAAGTATTTATCGTCCGCCGGCGTCGGGGGTTAGCGGTTTGTTTGTCGAATGTATAAATCCGAGGGAATTAAGGAAAGCAGGTTGGTTTTTTTGGGTGAGGAAGGATCTGAAATGTTACTTGGGTTCAGTTGGAGGAGCACTTTGGAGTGCGGCTGCATATTCCCCTGTATAATGGCGAGGGTGTATCTGCAGATGCCGTATTTACTGTACAAAGAGGGGAGGAGGAGGGGACGTCATTTTTACCGCTCGAATCCTTTATTCTCAAGCTGCTCATGGCATTCAAATAAAATACGTGGGAAAATAGTGTCAGAAACCCCTCTGTCTGCAGTAATGGGGGGAAGGCAAATTCGGTACTAAATTTTAGACCAAGCACGTTTGATTATTACAGTTCTCACCGGTTAATGTCTTTGAGTAGTCATTACACCACAGATATTTTCTTGGGCTTTTATTTGTAGTTGCCATTACAATTCTGGAGGTTGTAAATTGCAATTCCTGATTATTTTATTCCGTTGAGGAGACAAAAAATTGTCGACGACTGCATTCACTAGTTAGCGTCGCATCTGGACAATAAGATGAGAGCTTATTAAAAAGAGGGGAAAAAGGGAATATGGAAATGTTTTGGTGTCAAATTCTGTCTGCTTTCCTCATACAAAGAAACACAGAGCGCAGGCAGGAAAAATAGCGGGAGTGTAACCCAAAGGCTCCCGCTCCGGAGATTTGGAGCCCTGCGTACAAGCTGTATTTGTAAATAAGACAGAGAAAGGTTGTGAACCGGCAGCTTGGCTGTTTTGTCAAAGTACAATGTCAGAGAAACTCTTTCTAAGACAAATTGTAAATAGAAGTGTCACGATGATTGCATGATTGAGCTCGAGAAGTGTCTTGCAATTGTTGGCATTGTCAGAAGACTTTTGAAAGCTTAATTAAAGGCGGTGGCCTGCGAGGCTGTGAAATTTAGTTCTAGGGGGGGAAGGTAAAAAATGTAGGGGATCAAAAAGTTGCTCTAACGCTACTCGCGAGGGGATACAGGGAAGAGTCAATACTTTCTCTGCTTTCCCTGATGCCTTTTATAAATAACATTTTTTTGCAGAGGCAAACACGTGACACCAGTATCATCCTTTGTACGAGGTGGAGATTGTGTTAGTTTTCCTATTCCCCGCTGTTCCGCGCGGTTTATGTAAAAATGGCTCTTTATTGGAAACAAAAATACGAGTTCTCTCGAAGCACAGAAGCCGGGTAGAAAGTTTTGCTCTGCCTTGGCATGATCCTTCCAAGAGAGCATCAGGGTGTCGCAGTGCCCTGAATCTTTCTAGTTTTGGGGTTTTTTTTTGTTTGTTTGTTTCCTGCAAATCAGCTCTTCTGGTTTCGAGGCTGAAAAATATGTTTTACATTCTTTCTCCCATTGTATGGGACGTTTCATTGTGGAGCTCACCATGGGCTGAAGCATCGCTGCATCCAAAATACTTGTGGTCGAAGAGGCAGCCTGGCACGTGTTAAAATCTTCGCCTGGATCTGAAAAGGTGCACGTTAGCGTCACGTGCCGAAAGCTTTGAAAATAATGCGTGTACAAAGCGTAAGGCTTTGTGCAGCGACTCCCAACAATGAGTGCCGGCTGATGGAAACTGAGGCAGGCAGAAAATTAAACACCTTCTAATTAGCCTGGTGGGAGAAATAAAGCCTTTCCTAAACATTCCTGTAATTTGGTAATGCCTCCTTGAAAACGGAGGACTGTTGGCATCGCCCTGTTTTGTATCTGCAGCTTGCAGCCCCCGAGCTCTCTCTTATTTCATTCAAGTAATAAAAACGATTAAGGAGCCTTGCGAGGCAGTGTCAGGCAACGGGGGCTCAGCCCCCAGTTCACCTGCGCGCATCCTCATGACAGGTATTTTTTGGGACAAAATTTCCTTCAAGCTTTGGTCTCTTTTTATATCCAGTAGCACCAGCTTTGTGCAATAAGAGGTGTTTAGCATCAAGCTGGACATGGCCTGGCACATTGCCACTTGTTGGGTTTTTTTATTTTAATTTTTTTTTATAGTTAATTACTGAGGATCTCTCGTTACCTTCCTGCTTGTTGTGATTTTGTTCGGTTTGTGGCGCTGCCAGTGGTGTGGCGAGCCTGAGAAGGTCATCGTCTCCCCCTGGCAGGCGTTGGAGCGCAGCTTCCATCCGGGAGGGCTCTATTTTATGTGTCAGCTTCTGGGATATTGCACAAGTTCATAAAATACGCCGAGCTCATATATTTTAATACATTAAGACCTATACCTACTCCTACTGGTAGCATGGCTCTAAAATTAACCATTGGTTGGTTGTTTTGGTTTTTTCCTTTGGGCTAATGGACATATTTTATCTCACTTTGTCCAAACGCGGTGGCTCCAGCCTGCCTCCGGGTAACGTCCGGCACAGCAGGTCTGGGCCTACGACACTGCTGTCAGTCCATGGATCACCGCCGTTTATTACATACTTTTAAAAATAACAGGCACATTAATGGGCCCACAAACCACCCGAGCGGTTGGGGTGATCCGTTCTCCATTGAGCAATGAATTTCCATTGCTCTTTGGGGCCTCCATCCTTTGCCCCGCCAGGCGCAAACCGACCAACACCCGCACGCTTAAACGCTCGCAGGAGCTGGACAGGGACTGTGGACCCTCCTGCATGGGCAGAGGTTATTCAAACCCTGCTGGGCTAATGCCAGCCCTGTTTGGAAGCCCATGAACATCCTCACCGTCTTCCTAACGGGGTTTAGTATGCAGCGCATCCCGTGCGGGGTTTGGCGAGTTTGTTTCCCAACCTTTACTGGCCGGCCGCACTCGCTGTGCATCTTGAAGAGATTTCAGCGAGGGTTTTCGCTCTTCCTCCGCGAGGGCTGGTAATTTGGTGGCTGCTCCCCGGCTCATTCTTCATTCGGAGGTGGCGTTGCCTGGGGTTGGCAAGGGAAAGGTTTGCGGTGTGGGGTGTGGTGAGGTCAGCCCCGATCCCAGCAGGGAATTGGTGTTCTTCATTTGCCTTTACAATCGGAGCACAGCTACTGTACCTCGGAGCAGCTCTCGGGTGTGAGCTCAGATGGGCGCATGTAAATGTCCTGTCAGATGCAACGCAGGAATATTAATGTTTCCTCACCACCGCGCTATAATAAAGCTGTACACAGCCAGCTTAATATGCAGCCGGGCTGGGGAATTGTAGAAAACTTCGCTAGCCTAGTGTGAATGACAGCGGTGGAAAAAACCTCTCAATATGCCACAGTTTGCGTTCTTGCTTGCCTTTGATCCAAAGGAAAATGAAAATATCCCCTTCTTTCCCTCCTGGTTTCGTATAGGTGTTCTTCCTCTGCAAAACTGGCCAGTAAGTTAGGAAAGAAAACCGAGTACGGGGCACAGCCAGGAATTATTTGAAGCGCATTCTGCCAAGTATTAGAAAACATCTATTTTTTTATACTTGGGATCGTTTGCTTTGCTTTTCATCTTTTTTGCTATCTGGGTCTGGTTGAAACAAAGAAAACAGAGTCATCACAGAAAGGGGCTGGAGCCCCCTTTGCCCCCTGGGCTGCAGGCAGAGCCCAGGCTGTACGTCCTCTTCACACAGGTTCTGTTTGCATCTTTTGCTGGGTTCCAGCCGTCAGCTCCATCCCAAGGTGTCTGTTTGTCAGCGCGGCTCTCTTAGAGGATTTTTAATAATGTGCTCATTTAACTGAATCAACAGCTGTCAGGAGCGGTTGTAGTAAATCCACAGAATGCACAAAGAAAAATACATACGTTTCCTGAAACAAAACACTCGAAACAAATTGGCTGCCAAAAAAAGCTGCTGAATTCTGGGTTTGCAGACAGTGCACCAAAGTGTTTCTTCTCTCTGCTCTCCCCGGAGACCTCTCCCCACTTGCCTGCCGCAATTCTGCTGGAACTTTTTACCTGAACAGGTTGTTAAAAACCCCACCGCTTTCCCCGGTTTGATGGGTATGGAGCTCAGCCCGAGCTGCGAGTTTTGTATTTTGCGCTAAATACAACACTGGAGCAAGAAGCAAAACCCAAATAAACTGCATTACCGTCACAGACGGGAGGCTTAATGTCCCAGGGAAATAGCTGTCAGGAGCAGCAGTGCTGCAACTCTGCCCTTCCAGGTGGGCGTCCACAGGGTGGGACCGAGCTCTGAGGCAGCGTCGGAGGGTGCTGGACTGGCACCGGTGCGGAGGGAGACCTGGGAGCTTTGGTCAGTCCAAACCAAGGACTTTCTGCTTCATCCTCCGCCTGCTTTGCATAAGTGCTGAACAATTACACCTACAATTTGATCTTAGCTGCAGATAGAAAAACCTCTGCCTAAGTAAACAATGGAATTACAGCTGAACAACAAAGGCATAAAGAAGAGCCCTGCCTTCAGTGGTGTGGTGGTGGTGTTGTGGATATTATTGTTATTATTATTATTATTATTACTGCTATTACTACAACTATTACCTTTTAAAAATAAACACACATTACAGTTCCTCACTCTTAGGAAGTCAGGAGTTGAATTTTGCGCTCGTTGCTTAATTGACTGAGCAGGCAGCGAAATATGAAATGCAAAAATAAAAATATGTCCTGTGTCCCCCCCCCAATTTACAGCAGTTCTTTTGTCACCCGGCATTACTTTGCTACAGCACCACAGCTGGGTTTTTTGGGGTTTTTTTTTTTTTTGGACAGTGCATGAATTGTCTGGGCTTTGTGGCCTTTTAGCTATTGAGTTCATTCTTTCTGGAGTAAGAGAATGTATCAGCAACCACCGTGCTTCAGCCAGGGCATCGCTGCGTGGAGCATTCGCTGTGCGAGGGTGGGCCAGGGCTTTTCCCCGAGTTTTCTCGGTTACTGCTGCTGATTTTCGTGTTTAGGAAATCGTTGCTGTGCAAGGGGAAGTGGTAGCTGGGGAGCCTCGTTCTCTTCGAGGAGGCAAACCGCAGTGGGATGCATTTGGTGAAAGAGAGAGTATTACCTCCCGAAAGATTATTTAGAGGCTGTATTATTTTGTAATAAACTATAAACTGTCCTGTGTTAAATTTGTGTTACGTTTAGAAAAAATCAATAAGGGGAAATTAAATTCTGATAAAGATACTCTTGGATCTTTGAAAACAACTGCTGTCCTTTTAACTAAAACATTTGAGGAGCTTCAAAGAGGACGTATTTCTTCTGATCTTAGAGCTGTGTGACTGGTAGCAGGGAAAAAAAAATCTTATTCTACATACAAGTGGATTGCTTAACAAGTCAGCACAGACACATACTTGTTTGTACAATAGAGATAAAAATTCCTGTATAAAAATAATTCAGTTGCTGACAGCAGGCATTGTGCTGGGGCTGCCTCTTTTGTGTTGGCCGGGGGTCAGGGACCACGACTCCCACTTTCTGCCGGGGGGAGGCTGTCACGATCGCTTGCTGGAGCCTGGAAATAAGTTAATTGCTTTATTTTAAGGAATACTCAGAGCCCAGTGGTGTGTTTTCTATGTCCGGATGCGGCAGAAGAAGCAGGGAGTTGAAAATCTCCTCGTGGGGGAGACGACTTAAAGGCAGTTGGGGAGACGTGACCTTCAACAGCTCAGTGACCCGGCCGTAGTTTCTAAACTTTTGTTTTTAATCAAATTCTGATTTATGCTGTCACATCCCATCCTGGCCCTCCCTGAACTCTCCTTGTTTGGGGGGGAATTGGTTAAAACGCGGGACTCGTGGCTGATACAGATGTTTGCTGGTGCAGCTGTTGCGTGGCGCCTTGTCCTGTTTTATCCAATAAATGTTAAAAATGTGGGGCGTTAGCGTGGCCCCGGGCATCCTCTTTTTCGCTCTGCAGGGGCGCAGGTAAGATCAACTGTGAGTTTAGGGGAGGTAGGAATAGAAAACTATTTGACCGTTCATCCATCCTTCAAAGGCACAGCCTGTCTCCCCCAGCCTCCCCCCGGCCTCGGGGTCGCTGCCAAAGCCGGGGCTCCCCTCCGGGTGCCGCGGGG
>NW_010410893.1:31188-41188 GCF_000710305.1 Buceros rhinoceros silvestris | reverse complement strand
CGAGCAGACCTTTAGAGAGGGGAAGTGTGGTCTGAGATACCTTCGAATGCAAAAGCAGGCAAATACGTAGCAAAGGAATGAAATTTCATTGCAGCATGTTTTATGGGATTTTGTTTTTCCTTCCCCCTTTCCCCTCGCCATCTTACACAGAACCAAAATGTAAATTACTTTCTGGTCCTAATTGGATTTAATTATTTCTTTAGGAGAGGATGGGTGGGAGGGGGTGGGAATGGCACACAGCTGTCCTAACAAAACAAAGGAGCCAGAAAAACCTCACTTTCCCCCATGTCTGCTATAAACGGTGCAGAGGATCTTGGTGCTGGCAGGCAAATGGAGTGCTGGGTAGCCCTGGGGAAGGGGTGAGAGCGCCCGCAGCCGGGAGTGCGAGGAGAAGGCCACGGTAGCTCACGCAAGTGCACCTGAAATGGCGATTTGTGGTTTCCTATTAATTTCCGTAACTGCCCTGGCTTTTCTGAGAGCACCCAGCCTGGCCTTTCCCTTGGCCTCAGTCCCCTTCCCCGGGTGCTTTGGCCCTACAGCAAGACCCAGCCTTAATCCTGGGCTATGAATCCCACCATCGCCGCTGGCCTGGGGAGCACCAGCCTTCCCGGGGTGCTCACGGGAGGGACAGGGGAGTGGGTTTGGGTCCGTGGCACTCAGCGGGATGATCCCGGTGCCATCAGGCTGTTCCCTGCAGCTGGGGACTGGGGTGTTTGGGCGATGGCAGCGAGGTCTGGGCGAGCCGATCCTACTTCGCAGGTTGATGGCACATTGCACCCGCAGATCTCGAAGCGCTTTACAAGCTTTAATGAATGTGACCACTAACGTGATTTATAGTGCGATTCATTATTGGTATTGGAGGGACTGTATTCTTATTTTGTCATTTGCTGTTAAAATTAATACACTCCATGCTGGCTATAAAAGTGTATTTGCATTTAATTGCAAGTCAGAATGAATTAGTGGATATGATTTAAACCTGAACTCGCTCCTTAAAAAGAAGCCTTCAGTGGGGAAGGAGAAATCAAGCTCCATGCTGGATTTTGTCAGTGGATGTGGGGATGGAGAGGGGAGTCGGGAGAGGAGGGGGCAGTGAGGGCTCAGCTTTTTTATTTATTTATTTTTTTTAAAATTCTTGAGGTTGCTTTCAGCAAGAAATGCCTTTGCCAGGAGGGGCTTAGGCAAAGTGGTCAAGCACATCTGCTCCTGGGAAGGTAGGGAAGAAAAGAGGTTACTAGTAATAGGGCAGCAGCACAAAGGGAAAATTGTACACTGGAAGCATTAGTCTCCTCCGCGCTGGTGTGGCCAGACTGGTTTAGCAGACAGGATGATAGATTGCTTTGTCAAGGGTCCCAGGGTGTGCCCTGAACTTGAAGCACTTTGTTTATCTTGAATAGAAAGGGAAAAGCACAGACATAATCGATGTCTCGTTTTTTTTAGGAGGGAGGAAGAGGTAGAGGAGGGAGCAGGGGGGTCGGTGGCGGTGGGGGGAGGCCCTGGCTGTGGCTCTCCATTAACAGATGAACTTGGCTGAAGTCCAGGGTTTGATGAGAGAGTGTCACAGCCCTGGAGCCGACCAGCCTTTTCAATAATTTTTTTTCTTTTTTTTTTTTATTTAATACCTGCTGACTGTACATCAAATGCTCCCAGGTCTTTTGGCTAAAGGCAAAAAGGGGAGGAGGGGGAGGGGGGAAAGACACAGCTCCATTTTTTTCCCTCTGAACCAGTTGAGACCAGTCCCTTGGCCACGCACGCAGGTTCTATCATCTTTCCTGGCTCGCTGTTGGGAAAAAGGAGTTGTCGCTGTGCCAGTAACCTGAGGGCCCAGGACAGGAAAAAAAAAGAAAAAAAAAAAAAAGAGGGGGGATGTTTGGTGCTCTCAAGGCAAATTAAACTCTGAGGGTGTGTGAGAGCAGGAGTTGCGGGGGGGAGTGTGTCAGGGAGATTTCTGAACCGGCAGGAGTTAAATTTGGGGGTAAAAAGCACCAGCAAGGCAATCCCTGCCTGGGGATGGACGGACTGAGCACGGGTCCGCAGCCTCTCAACGGCAGCACCTTTACACGCTGGCTGCTGCCTGCTGAAATCACGAAAATCCAAATAAATCCCATGGACTTCACGCGGTGTGAAGGCGGCTGTGCCTCCAGCCCCTGCACAGCGACACAACGTTTGCTGGGCCAGGCACCATGTCCAGGGGCTTTCCTTCAAAGCCGGGGTGGGAGAACGAAGAGAACTCGGGGACCTTTGCTGGGTCCCGCGGTGTTGTCGTAGCCGCGGCGGATGCCACCTGGGAGCTCGCTGGGTGGGAGCTTCCCAAGGGCACCTGGCTGAGGAGGGCGTAGGTGGCCCCAGCACAACAACCTGGTCTGAATTCAGGGCTGTTTTGGTGTTTCCGATAATGCTCTGTGTTTCTGACAGTTGTTCAGCTACTTGCTGGTCTTGGCAGCAGGCTGAGCCTGTAACATCCTGACATTTTTGCTTTTTAACAGGCCAGTCTCATCGTGCTGGAACAAACAGCAGCTTAACTGCGTTTCACTCGAGCTGATTTGAATAACGTGCGCTCTGGTCAAACAAGAAACTCCTCAAAGGAAGATCTTGGGGTCTTGTTTTTCGTCCCGCTGACACCAGGTGGATTTCAAAATGCAGGGGGGGGGGAAAACAGAGGCTTCCCCCTGCTGCAAAGGGTGACATTTCCAGAGAGGGTGGGTGGGAGCAGGTCGCCTGCCTGTCCTGTGCCCCTCTGACGGGCTCCCAGCATCACGCCGTGATGGGAATTCAGAGGTTTGCTTGGTGCTTGTGGCCCTATCTCAGACGGCCGACCCTGCTGGAGAGGGGGCAGCACTGGGGTGGCCTTTGCTGGTGAAGGCTTCGCCTGGCCACCTCACCTCGTGCAGGGGGCACCCAGGTCTGTCCGTCCTGGTTTTGAGGAGGCTGGGATTTTCAAGCCACAGTGGTTTGAAAGTCCCAGCCTTGTTTCCTCTCTTTCCCCCTTGGGTTTGTAGCTCGCAGCTGATGATGTGCAGCACGCTGAGCTCTGCTCCGTGGGAGGAAGGTGCAGAGGCTGGGAAGAGGCTGTGGGATCCGGCTCCACGGTGTTGGGTGCCAGGGCTCTGGGTCTGGAAGGCTCCCTCCTGAAACTGGTTCTTCCCTTGCTCTACGTGATGTGTGTCAAACCGTAACTGGTTTGGTTGTGAACTTCACAGGGACTTGGCACCCCTGTATAATTTCCCCAGGCGTTTGCCTACGCACGTGCGCAGCTCCCCTGTGTGATGCCTGCACAAGACTCTCCCTGTTATCTGATCGTGGTGTTTATCTCCATTTTGAGAGGACCCGAGTGCCTCAGCAGTGTTAATGAATACACCCTCGCGATACCAGGGCGACATAGCTATAGTGCAGCACAGGTGGGGTGACTCGCCCCGGGTGAGGCAGGAGAGCTGTGGCAGAGCCTGGTGCCTTCCCTGCCGTGCTGCCCTTCCTTTACTTCCATAAGAAGAGACGTGGTTGTGTCTTCAAACCATCCTGCTCTTCACCAAGACCTTTCTCCCTGCTGGACCACGGCCGCTTCACCTCTCGCCTCGTGTTTGAGCTCTGCAGAGATGCAGACACTTGGTCTGGGGGATGTGTGCGTGACGGTGGCCGTCCAACACCCTATCCCTCGGGGGAGATTCACCCTGTACATCTTCGGGGAGGTGACAGGCTTTGTGGGGCCTCCTGACATTTGGGTGAACAGCGTCAGTGGTGAAGGTAGGTTGTATGTCCAAGAGACAAGGCGGTGACCTTTGGGTCAAGCACCTGTGTCTGGAGAGTCCGCAGTAAATATTGTACAGTGGGAACAATGGGGCTGGAACAGAGCTGCCACCGAAAAGGCTACGGGCGAGCAGCCGGCTGGCTAAGGGGCTGCCAGGGGAGCGGTGTACTATTTCTACTTCACACTGATTGAAACGTCGACTAAAAATCAATGTTGTTGACTAGTGATAATTTACAGTTTTCTCGCTGCTAAGTAGCCACACGCGTAAGGATGCGCTCGCCACGCCGGCATGAGCACCGAGCGGTCCGGGTGCGTCGCTGAATCGGATGCGTTATAGGTCAGCCCTTTATTTGTTTCATCACGACTTTTACACAGTTGTCATGTAATTTATGGCTGCTTTCACGTTGTCAAACATTTTCATTGCGGCTTCTTCTTAACACACTCCTGACACAAACACGGCTGCTTTAAAGACACTGTATTGTTTCATAATCTGAGAGGAGGACTATAAAACATCAAATTACACTATCTTCAGGCTAATCTAAATGCACTACAGATTGAAATCAGAGCTCATTTGTCCCTGATGCAAATTATTAAGTTCTAATTATAAATATCCATTTAATTACCCCATACATTTTTATTCTGCAGACCTTCTCAGCAATTCTGTCTGAGATACTGTAGATGTATAGGAGAAAATCTGCAGTAATTAATGTGCATTTCCTAAATAATAAAGAACAAACACGAGCCACTTGCTTCATGGATGACATATCTGCACACGCATTTTTAGCTGTCCGTGTTGTGGCGTCAGACGCTGAATGCTAATTCAAAAATAAATGGAAAAGACAAATATTAAAAGTTTGGGGGTTTATTTCCCTCCCCGCCCCGGCTGTGGAAGGAGCTGGGTCCTTCAGCGCCTTGTGCCCTCCCTGTCCAAGGGACAAAGGTGGCTTGGGGGAGCACAGTGGTGCGTCCCAGCCCTCATCTCGTGGAGATGCTGGTCCTGAAGCCTCCTTGTACTGGAAGCCCCACAAACCCAGATGTGTCTCGCAGTAAAATAAACTGAGGGAGCCACTTTCTGCTGTGCTGGCCTCTTCAACGTTCTGGTTTCATGCCCAACAGCAGCTGAGCAGGTTACAAAAGCCCTTCTCAAGCAGTGGTAAAGGGTGCTGGAGGTCCCCTCCCTGCTTCTGTGCTCGTGCAAAACCCGAGGGCAGGGGCAGGCATGGAGGAAAGCGTCTGCTGGGGCAGATCCTGCTCGAAGTTACCCCAGGTGTAGATCGTGAAGGGCTCGCTCCCCCGTAGCCAAGAGAGTTGCTTGGTAGGCACAGCGGCGTAAAGGAGCTTGGCATCAGCCCGTTATTTATGTTCAGATTATGAGAGAGCCTCATCTAGCAACCACTGAAGTCTAAGAAAAAACTCAGAGAACGTGGCAGGCATCGACTCGAGCCCAAATGCAAGTGATGTCTGTCAAAAATCACCAGAGCAGCGTGTGTGCGTGTACCCATATACATATATGGGGTGGAAGTCTGACTGCAGCGAATGTGAACATTGCCACAGGCTTCATTGCACTCCGTATTTATACCCATATTTGCACTGGCTTTCCGGGTGATAGAGTAGGCTCTCTGGAACGGATACTTGTATGGTATCAGTAATTATAAACAAAAATTAGCTCTGAATTTTCTCAGACGTGTATTCCACTAGAGCTCCATCCATTTTATCAGTTAAGAGGATGATGGGCTGCAGCAGGGTCCTCAACTCCCGAGTAACTTTGTCCTAACTTACTATCGTCATTTTACCTCAAACTTTGTCCTAGAGTCACAGGGCACTAGGAAGAAAATAGTGAAAGGGTACAAAGTGCTGGTAGGAGCCAAAGGGCTTTTATGAAAGACACCAAACAAAATCCAAGCCTAATTTCCTGAATAGAAGAATAATTATCTCGGCTTTTTGAAGGGCAATATCTTTTTTGGAAAGATGAGCCTGTCTCTTTTCTTTTCTTTTCTGAGTCACCGTTACTGCACTGGTTGGAAACGTGGTTTGTCTTGAGATTCCTCTGTAGCGCAGTCACCATACAGATAAAATTGTTCAGAGGTTTTGCATCTTGTCATATCTATTGTGCAGAAACTTGAAACTCCAGCCTAACCGAGGGTGTCTCTCTGTTCATCTCGTCGTTGTCTGGAGTAGAAAGTAAACTGTGTATCGCATCACCCGTACCAGCATTTCATAGCTCAATAATCTTTATCTGTTCTTATTATTACTACTATTATATGCTACAAACGCGCCGGCCATTGTATTGCTAATGTATGGTAGGGTGCTCCGGCTCGGACAGGCTCGGCTCGCTAATGGGGTCACTCGTGTCAGGGTGTGATGTATGGATTATGTTTACCCTGGCATGTTTTGTTTGTGAGCGAGGCTGTGGGAATGGGGCAGATGATGAATGAAGATACTCCACGGTTCCACGCTCGTCCCTGTGGTCGCAAGTCTCCAATACAATAAAGAGCTTCTTGTGATGGAGAGGTATTTATGTGCCCGCAGCCGACTTTAAACTTCAGGTCTGTGGCTGAACTTGAAGGTGTGATAGTCCACCGCTTTGGTGTTTTTGGTTAACGCTCTTATGTGACCTGTTGTGAAAACCGTGGAAGTGAGCGAACCATCCAGTTAAATGGTTTGCCTGGCTGAAATACTGAATTTACATCTGTGGGCCTCCACGTGTCGGCTGGGTGATCTTCATCACCAGAACACAAGCAGCCAAAGAGGTGTGTGCGTGTGCTGGCCACACCAGTGCCGAATACCTTCAGAGGCCTCCCTTACCCTCCAAGATGCAAGTACAATATGAATTCTCTTAAAAATCAAGGTCCCCCCAGTGCCTTCACGCCTTGACTGGGCAAGCGGGCTGCAGAGGTGGGAGTCACGGGCATGGCAAGGATGGCCCGTTGCCCCCTGGGTGACTGGCTTGTCACCATGTCGAAAGTGCTCAGAGTTTCTCGCTGGTCTCTCCCGTGGGTCCCACTTTGCCTTTCCCCTGCTGTGCATCCGCTTAAATGGCCAACCATGGTGTGTACACAGCTTCTTACTCATTTTATCTGCTGAAAGAGACGGAGTCCAACGAGCTTTTACTCACCGAGTCTATAGAGAAAACGGCCAGGCAATTTTTGTTTCAATCTAGGCGTCTCTCCGGAGCGCTAGTTCCAGAGACTGATCAATAGGGTTTATTGTAGACCTCACTGTCTCTAAAAGCACCGTGACCTTATCCCGTCTAAAAATAGCGTTTGCTCTTGCTGCCTGCAGAACCTTGACCTGTGAAAACCCATTTGGAGCATAACTGACACGTGCAGTCAGCTGTGCATCCGAGACCCTTGCAAAGCTCCCCGTGCTCCTTGTAGCCCTTGTTGGGAGGAAGGAGAGAGAGAGGGGTGTGGGGATGGATGAGGTGCCCTGCTCCCTCGGGAATCCCGAGGCGGATGAAGGCTGGTCTTCCTGAGGTCCTGAGCCAGCGCTGCTCCAGCTGTGGGCAGCACAGGCGGTGGGGAAGTGAACACCTCTGAGCAACTGGCTCCTTCTTTTGGGAAGAGCCTTGCACGCGAGCCCAAACAGACGTTCACGGCAGAACCGTGTGCCAAGAGCATCCCTCCTGTGACACATGGCTTTGCTCTTTCTGCTGGGAGAGTTGTGGAGCTCTGGCAGCTGTGGAAACCACTGCTCTGGAAAACATGGTCTCTTTTTCTTCTAAACTGCTTGAGATCAGACAAGGGAAAGTCACTTAAGTTAAAACCAGTTCCTTACTGATCGTCAGTGGGTGCATTTTATTCATCAAGGCAGTTCCCAAAGACTGAATGAGGGGGGAGAACTCAGCGTGGATTTTGGTGACCTAGTGATGAACCAGAGGGACTTGAAGTAGCCGCCAGGTACTTACTGCCTACACAACATCTGGCAGAGAAGAGCCCTGTTGCACATGTGTTTTCTCCACCAGAAAGGGCTTATTTGGTATTTTCCACGCAAATGAGGAAAGGCGGGAGAAGAGGAGCCTCAGGACCCTGCTGCCCCTCCCTCCCTGCTGTGGCCGGGCTGCCTGGCAAGGGTTAACCAGCCTCCCTGGTGAGCAAGGTCTGGTGCTGAGCCCCTGGGAGATGAAAAGGGGAGGCAGCTATGATTGCAGAGCTGTAAAAGGTGGCATTTTGTTCTCCCGCTAACAAAAGCCAGGACTATTGTTGCCTCTAAGCTTGAAAGAGAGGTCACCGGTGGTATTAGTGCAGCTAATCACATAAGAGGCCGGGTGGGCTCGGCGAGCGGTGTCTGCTGCTGGCAGGGCTGAGACCGGCCACCCCGGACTGTTCCCAGGCACAGGTTCCTCTTTGGTTACACAAAATGTCCGCTCCTGCTCTCCTAAAGCGTAGGCTATTATTAGCCGGTGTCACTCAGTTATCTGAGAGTGGCGCTTTTAGCTGCCATCGAAGTGCCTGACACTTGGGTTTACAGCAGATTAAATTAAATTTTAGGCTGGTTTGGCTTTACTGGGCGTAGACAAAAGGAGCAGCTGCCGTGGAAATGTAATCTGGCACCGGCGAGGACGGAGAGCCCGAGCTGGTCTTGGAGGGTCTCAATGTGCCGCTGACTATTTTGGGAACGGGTACCTAAACCACCATCCCTTGGAGTGGGGACGCCTGCATCCCCACCTCAGTGCTGGGCCAGTCAAAGCGTGTGGAGGTGGAGAGCGTTTAGATGTGACCAACTGGCAAGTGCACACGCACCAAACCGGCCCTTATCTTGAGGGTGTCTGTCCAAACGCTGTAGTGCAAAGTCCATGATAAATATTATTCACTTATTGATGGGTCTGCTGCTGCAGCCATTCTTTCTGCCACTGGGCACGTTTCTGTCCTGTTTATCTTTGGCTAAAGAGCATCAAGCCTAGGAGAAGATTCTGAACAAGTTTCTTCTGCCCTAAAACCAGACCGTATCAAGGCCAAGTCCAGAAATCCATCAGAGTTGTGATTGCCTCAATGGCCAACTCTTGCTGTGGATGGTTGGCACAAGGGGTGGACATCCCGCGTGGAGGTGAGGGGGGAAAAGAGTTAAAATCCAGGGTCTGCTTCAGAAACTGGGTTCTTCCAGGCCAGCTACGGGTGGAAAAAAGAGCTGGTAGGAGACCTTTCCCTGGCATCTGCTGCTTGAAGGGCATTCTTAGACATCGGATCTAATATTGCCTCTATCTTTAAAGTTAGATTGATAGGGATCAAAGACACCTCGCAAGATCAAGATGCAGCTGGCCCTGTTCCAAAACTCCTTTCTCAATAACCTTCCTCAAGAAGGGAAGGGTAGCGGCAGGCCGGTAGTCAGCAAAGCTCTTTGTGTCAAGAGACATTTTTCTCTTTAGCAGGACAACGCTGTTCCGGGGCGGCTGGTGCCTTGCCCTCCTGAGGCGACCAGCCATCCCCCCAAAAACTTGAGGCGGTGGGCTTCGCGAGGCAGGAAAAAGCAGATGTTACAAGAGGTAGTTGCCAAATTAAACCGCCATCCCCCTCTTTGAGTATGTTGGCATCTTTTCTCACGGCTTTGGGTTCAACGAATGGCATAAGCAAATGTCACTTTTCCTGTGTGTCTTGGTATCAGCTGGCGTGGAGCTGTGGCAGGCTGGGCTGCTTCCCTTTGACTCCTGCACCCTGCTCATCACCGTCCTTCCCATTTAGCTGCCTCCCAGTGTGGGAGTCTCTCTGGCCGTGGTTTGTATGCAGGGGGCATTTCAGGGGAGCTATGTGGGCGTCTCTACACCTGTGGAAGGATTTATGGTCTTGGAGGCTCGGAACCAACGTTTTCAAGGGCAAAGTAGAAACACCTCTGGTTTCTCTGCCCGCTGGACAACCCTGATTATCACATTAAATTCGCCACCATTCAATATGAGGTTGGGACAGTGGTGGGAGAAGGGATGGAGCTGTGATGCAGCTGCATCAGTGAGGCTGGTTGCCCCTTGCAACTTGAAGACCTCCTTGAGCAGCCCGCAGGGATGTAGAACGAGTCTGGCCAAGTTCTGGTGCTGGCACTTCCGCACATTCCCCGAGGGACTTCAGGAGAGTCACAAATCGACTCAGCGAGGTGTTTATTTAGTTGCAGGGGCATGATTCTGTAGTCTCAGATTTCAGCACATGGTACGGTATTAATCTGAAAAATGAGAACCTTTTTTGGGCAGGTGATATATTTGCTGGAAAATGTGATTGGGTGAATTTAGGTACAGCTTTGGCTGGCAAAAAAAAAAAAAAAAAAAAAAAAAAA
>NW_010410893.1:30385-31116 GCF_000710305.1 Buceros rhinoceros silvestris | reverse complement strand
AAAAAAAAAAAAAAGAAAATAAAGAAGAGACATTCAGGAAACTTTTGATCACTGAACCAAAATCTGAACATTTTGTATTTCATTTCTATGATGTTTTCCTTCTGAATTTTCTGTTCAGAAACCAAATGGAAAATCTGGTGTCCTGCCTAATTAGGATATGGACCTCCTCTGAAGGAGGTCAGATTTGAATGAAGAACAGTTTGGCAGCCCCTGTTGAGAAATAGTCACCTCCTCACCTTGTCTTATTTAGAATTTTGTTCAGTGGCGTGGCGGGATCGGTTGCCCTGCACAGGTCCGGGGGTTTGTATGGATTTCTGGCCACATCTGTAGGTGTAGCTCACCTCCACGTGACGTGGTTATGTGTGAAATGTGTGGGTTTGGTATGGAGAGCCCTCCTTGCTCGTGGTATTTTGGAGCCTGGGAGTTAGGAGGAGGGTTTTGCTGAGTGCTGACCGTGCTGCTCTCAGCCGTGATGGGGTTGGGATGTCCAACGCGTCTGCCAAGGAGTTGTGTTGGCCTGGCTTTGGGGAGGGTGGTGGCTGCTGCTCTTTCTAAGAAGCTTGTGGAAACCTGTTTTTTGGTTCTGTGACTCTCAAATCTGCATGAGTCGTTGGGGCTAAAGTACGCAAATGACCCAGTCGAATTCAGATCATGTTTCCCTCATGTCTGATGGGAGAAAAAAGTGAAGTGTTTCCTTAAATTAACAAAAACCAGTAATTATTCTTTTCTAC
>NW_010410893.1:0-30281 GCF_000710305.1 Buceros rhinoceros silvestris | reverse complement strand
GTGTGGCAATTGTAGGGAAAAGTATCTCCTTGCATTTTTATTCTTTGTACAGTTTGGTTTTGCTGTTGTTTCAGGATAATTTAGTAAAGTATTTGTTGGGAACAGTCAGCATCTGTTAATTTCCAGAGCTATCCCGATGATGGTAACTTAAAAACTTGAGGCCAGAAGCGGGTCCAACATGTTAGGTGCAAGCATTCACATTTGTTTTGGCGCTAACGCTGCTCCGCTAGCGGAGGAATATGGTGTTCAGCATAGTAAGAGTGTGAAAGTTTGGCCCTAAGCAATCGTTTCTGCTGCGTTGGGGTCAGATTGCGGAGCCTTTACTCATCCCAGTAAGTATTTATTAACCTTAAGAGAACAATGGCTATAATGAGATTACCTGGGTAAGTGCTTATCCCGTCGGGAAGGAAGTTTTGGAGCCTGGACCCGCTTGTATTTTGGGAGAGATAAGGAGGGCTCGTTGCTCCGCAGGTCGCTTTCTGAGGGGAAGGTGCCCAGCAGGGCTGGAGGGCAGTGCCAGGAGTCAATGCCTTTGAAGCGGTGGTTTAGCTGTGCGGTGTGTTTCCGGGATTAGCCACACCGAGAAGGAGAAAAAGAAAAAAAAAGAAGAAAAAAAAAAGAAGTTGGTGTTTGAGTGATGTGAGCAACGTAATTGACTATCAGTATCAAGAATTACAGCACAGCCCTGCCGGGGACAAGTCAGAACAGACCTTGACAAATCCTGCAACAAAGGGCTGCTCAAACACACCCTTGAGTCTAGGGAGCTGTAAATGGAGCTTCAACTCCAGTGAAACACTTTTGGGCTTTGTGAATGGTTTTGAACCTCCTCGCGGCCATGCAGGAGGTGATGAAGTCTCCTAAAAGCAGCAGCAAGGACCATGCTCTGCCGAGCGCCGAGACCGGGGGGCTGTATGGGTCCACGGCAAAGCGGCCTTAGCCTCACCTGGGGTTTCTCTGATTCCCACCTCATTTTCCCAGCCATCTCTGTGTACTTCTCTAAACATCTGTGGAGGCGAAACAGCTCCTCAACCGTCTTTTAGTGGCTGTTTTTCTCACAGGGGCGAAACGAAGAAGGGGACCTTGTACCCTGCCATGTGAGTGGAATGATCTTTCGGTGAGCAGCTCCACACCCATTTCTTCCTGCAGGTTAGAGACACATTTTTGGCACTGGACACAGTAAGCGTTCCAACATGTTTTTAATCTGCAGCTCTCACGTCTTTAAAGGTCTGGTGTCGTGGCTCTGGTTGCGTGCACGTATTTCCAGGTACCCGAGTAGTGCAAAGTGCAAAATGCAAAATGTGGGTAAAACAGCGTGACACAAATTTAATCTGCTGGGAGGAGTTTGCTTGGTGTTTGTGCTGCCTGACCTTCGGTGACGCTTTCTATGTTCTCAGCTTTTTCCTTGTGACGCTAGATGCCTCTCGTGGCTTTCTAGGTGTCTTGGAAAGGCTAGTGATAGCACCCTGAGATACTTTTTGCATTTATTGCTGAATGCTGAAGCCATCAACTGCGTTTGCTGGGCATGCAAAGTGAAATGCCTTTGGCCGTTCACTTTCTAACCGCCATGTGCTGAAATGATGGAACGTGCTGCCAAAATCCATCCACCGCTTTCTGTTGACTTGGGTTTTGGATCAGGCTCCAAATTCTGATTTCATTTTTCCTCCGTTTGCCAATTTATTTTTCCCTCTTCTCCAAATGGCATGGCCACAGCCTGAATTCTACCAGCCTCTTGATTTCTTAGATGCTTTCTCTTACGGGCAGAGCCGTAGGAGCAAACACCTGAGGGGGACCTCCTGGGTCACCGGTACAGGCTGTGGCTGTCACAGGATGCCTTCGATGTCCAGAGATGCTGAGATGGCTGCTTCTCACCTCATTTTGTGATTTGCACAAATGCTGAGATGAGAACAGTGGCTGCGGTGGAGCGCTGGGTGGGGAGGAGGAGATAGATGATCCCTCTCTTGTTCTGGAAAGATTCAGCAGTTGCCCTTGGTCCTCTCACCTCTGCGGGGCCATGTAAGTGTTACCGCATTTTAGATGTTTCCCGAAGTGTCAGTGTTGGGAGCACCATTAGGAAGAGACTAGATGAATGACCAAAACGTAGAGGCAAAATAAATTAGACAGTTTGGGAGCTGCAGACGAGTCATTTGCAGGGAATAATGAAAGCTTGGGGTTGTGAAGCAGTGCCTTGTCCAGCCCATTGCAGCGATGTTTATAGACCAGGGTAACAAAACAGGAGCCCTTGTTAGGCCTGTGGGACGTTAAAGGTGCATTTAGCTGAGAAGTGTAATGCTGGTTGCTATAAAATCAGACGGATGGTCAAACTGTGCTGCAGCTCTCTTGGAGATGACAGCAAGGCTGTGCCTTTGGGACTGGGTCAAACCCTCCTCTGGTATCGCGTTTCCCAGTAGGTTCAAGCCATGTTTTTCCCCATTTGCATCTGTCTCTAGTTCTGCCTCCTGAGACGTTGCTCTGTCCTCCTCTCCCTGCCTACTGTCCCGTGCTCTCCACTCCGTCTGGGATAGCGGTGGTGGTACCTGGCACGTCCCCTTGGCCTTCTGTCCCCTCTAACCCCATCTGTTGGGTCCCTGGCCATGCTGAACCCTCCCTGTCACCTGATTCATCCATCGCACATAAGGAAACCTAACTGGCTGGTGTAGGTGCTCGTAAGCGAGCTGTGTTATATTACCCCACATAAATGTCACGTTAATGGAGCATTATAACCGAAAGATGCTCATAGATCACTCTAAACCATTTTAGGCATCTGTTACGCTTCTGTCACCTGCTTTTCACCCATTTGTTTGTGTTTGGGATGGGAAGGATGCTGTCAGGAGAGCCTAGAGAGGACCTGGGGGAGACAAGAGTGGGTCAGCTTGATGGAGCAGCCTACCTCCCTACCGGGAGCTCCTCAGGAGTGAAGCGCAGCTCCATCGGCCTGTGTTGACCATACTGGAAGAGTCGCAGTAGCGGGGTGCTGGGAGAGCACGCTGCGGCTCAGCTTCGAAAAAGTGTTGATAGAAAGTGCTGACTTCTCTGAGCTAGCTCAACGCCTTCTGAAAGACCAGTATAGGCAACAGGGGAGCCTGAGCGTCGGCGCAGCCGAAAGCCCACGGTGCCTCGTCTACGACGGCTTTCTAGATCACACCATGTAACACAGCCCAACAAAGGGCCTTTAAATCCTAGTCAAGAAGACAGACAATAGAAGGTCAGAGTTTAAAAGAGAAAGTGTGCCTCAGACTGATGTAATTCCCCTTCTCCCCCTTTTCTTAGTGTGAATCCTTTGATATTTGAGCAGGGAAATCCTCTTTATCTGGAAACTCCACCTTCTCTTATCTCATACTCCCCTGAAAATGCTATCTGCTCTCCTGCCTTTCGTGTCTTGCAACCTGGTTTGTGGTGGAAACCTCCCCGTGCGGGCAAGCTGCCCTCCTGTCCCTGTCGGCCAGTGGGCGCAGCGAGGCTTGGGGCTCCACGCAGGGACTCACTCTAAGTAAACACCCTCCGGCTAATAACTCCCCTGGGGACCTGTGCTCGCCTGTCGTGGTCAGGATCCTGGGAGCGTGGGTGACTTGCCACCAGAGCCTGAACCTCCAGGTAACATCATTAAGATGCCCTGGCTGGTCGTAGCAGTAACCGGGTTCGGGTCATCATGGGAGCAACCTTAGAAACATGGGGTTTATTTTCCCAGTCAGGCGCCTCTGCTCAGCCTGCATTTAGGTGGATTGGAGCTGCCTCGGAGCTGGAGGAGCCCACATCTGCGAAGAGGCAGAAACCTCAGGAGAGCAGTCTTTTTGGGGAAAAATACAGAACTAGCTGTGTTGGGTCAGACCAAAAGTCCACCTGAACCAGTGTCCTCTTTCTGGGGGAGGAGCAGAAGACACAAAGCAGGCAGAGAATTACCCACCCCCTCCTGTGCTCTCTTGTCTTCCGTCTCCATCATTGTGGGTTGAACTGGAGCATCCCAGACTCTCCCTCGAGGTTATGCCCTTCCCCTCTGTTTACTCTGCATATATTTTTACCTGGACTGGGACTAGGGGAGGTTGCATTGTGTTGATGATTGCATCAGGTGGGTCATGTTTCTTAACCTCCATGCAATGGGCTCCAGTAAGACTTGTTAGCGCTCTTAATTTGTTACAATAAACAACTGCAAAGCCGGGGAAAGGAAGCGTCCCTTTGTGTACGCTCAAAGCCTCTGGGTATCTCTGCAGAGCTATGACAGCTCTGGGGACCAAAGAGCTTCTGTTCTTCTGCTCGGGGGAAAATGAGATCGCAGCTCTGACCCGTGCTGTTGGTAGTCACAGAGGACCAGGCTCTTCTTCCACACAAGCAGGTTTTCACCTGGTGTAAGCCGGTGGAGGTCAGTAGAAGTATTTTCCATGTCTACTCACCTAAAGCAGTTCAGAGACGTGCCCACCGCATTTTTGAGTGCGGAAGACGTCGTGCACTGGAACCTGTGCAAATGTCCACCTGGAGCCAGCGGCTGCTGAGGTGGTACCCAAGGAGTTTTGTTCTTTGCGCATCCAAAAGAGCCAGGGAACAATCTGTAGTCACACCTAGGGCAGCCCCTGGGGCGTAAATCAGATGGGACTCTTCCTGGCCAATTTGCACCTGCAGATATTCTAGCCCTGAAGCCTCATCCCTGAGGTCCAATGGGAATGGCCACCAAAGTCTTCTCCTTAAGCCATTGAAAGTGGCTTTTCCAGTGCGCTGGATTTAGGCATTCACATTGCTCTTCCCCCTCCATCCTCCCTCAAATACACGGGGCTTGGTTAAGAATTCGTGGTGCTTTTCAGTAACATCTTACCATCTTCTCAGGCTACTTCTATGCTTCTGAACATTCAGCTTCCTGCAGCCTGGAAAAGAGCTTGGCTGCGAGAAGACTGTGTCCGTGACGTGGTGCTGAGTGGAAGGATATGGTGTCATTAATCAGTTTATGTAGATTGTAATTCTTGCAGCCTTCAGTCCCGACCTGGATTAGCATTCCCTGATCTTAAAATAACAAGAAGGGAACTGTCAGAATTGGGGCAAAAATATTAGCATGATGGAACATGTTAACAGGTAGCCATTAGCACTTTATGTCTGCATGAAGTGTCTGTGAATGTTTTATTGGTAACAGAGCTGGGAGGATGGGCAGAAAATGGCATTTGTTTTCCACTGTCACATTGCTTTAATTGCATTTTTTTTCATTGTCAGCACTTGTCAGGAAGGATGTCTCCTCCGTCAGTGCGAGCTATGGGGTGAGGAGGTGGCCTTGGGACAGGGGTGGCTTTCAAGTACCAGCTGTTTGCCAGAGAAAGAGGAAAGGAGCAGACGGGACCAGTTATTACTCTTATTTTGCTGTTAACTGTACTTGACTCCAAAAGAAGTGTGAGGGATAGCCGTGGTGTGGAGCAAAATATGAGTGTAACATCTAGGAAGGCGCTGGTCAGTCTGGGTGTGTGAGATCTTCCTGCAGCCAAATCGTGGGAGAGTCACGACACTGAGCTCAGCTCCTGGTGGCACTGATGCTTTGCCAGTTGACGATTGACTGATCGTTGACGCTCACTCCTGAGTGGAAGCATGCAGTTGTTGCTTAAGGGCATGGTAGACTTTTATTTGCAGCATTAAAACAAAAAAGAAAAAAAAAGGTGGGGGTGGGCCAGCAAATATTTGCAGCAGAAATGAAAAAAAATCCTTTTGGGTTTGTTGGCAGAGTTGAGGACTGTGGTGGAGGTGCTGTTGTTGCTCCCCATCAAGCAGCGGCATGTGCCAGCTCCGTGGGCTGGAGGTGACTCCTGCGCTGCTTCAGCTGCGTGGTCTTCCCAAATAACCCTGCGGCCCATCGCAGCCCTGCCCGTGTATTCCCACCTGCTTTTCCCATCCTATCGGGGCTTGCCCCACCGCAAAAAAAGAAGATGGATGCCGTCACCGGCCTCTACGGACCCTTCCCGTTGTATCCCTTGAAAAATGTGTCTTGTGGATGTTTTGTTTGTGTCTCAGCAACTGGCAGCCCTTCTTGTTCGGGGAAATGTCAGACCCTGCCTCATTATTGACCCCGTGGCTGGGTCTGCGTTTCTGCTGCTGGTGAGGAGCTGTCCTGGGGTGAAGCCTTTCTTCCTTCCACCTCTCTCTGCCTGTTTTCGAGCCTGTGTGCCGAAGAACAGAAATTGCCTCCTTTTTTTTATTTGTAGAAGGTTTTTTTTGGGCAGACAGCCCGTTGGCAGCCAATGTTTTAGGTTGGTTCTCCCCGCTGAAGAAGCGCTTAGTGGTTGCTCAAGTACTTTTGTGGTGGTTTTGGGTTTCTTGTGGCGTCTCTCTCGCAGGCGTGGGTCCTGCTGTAGGGAGGGACTTTGGTGCCCACCGTGTAGCCTGAAAGCCTTGGAAATCTCTGCCCTTGCTGCAAAATGTGCCTCTTGTGCATCAACATTTCATCTTTCCTTTTGGTGTTCCTTCCCGGAGAAGACATGACAGCGCTGGCAGTCATGGCATGGTGCCTTGTTCTTTTCTTACAGGCGCTCTAGATTAATGACAAAAACATGGCCTGGATGCTGCTCTATGGTCTTCAGAAAATCTGTTAATTTTTTTCCACCCCTCTGCTCCAGTGCGGGCAGCGCGAGGACGGTTCCCACCTTTCTGCCATATGTTTTTGGATGGCTGAATTCTTGCAAGACGGTAGCGCGGTTTGCGCTTGGGCAGCCGAAGGACCCACACCACCCCCCCTGCCAAAGCCACAACCTAAAATGGCAGTTTCCTCCCTGCAGACCTTTTTATCCATACACACCTCAGTATATTTTAACTTTTTCATCTCAAATCTAAGCAGCTTTATTCAACGTAAACACTAGCAGTGGGTACAGGTTGCTGCATTTAATAAAGGGTGAGATTCCCCCCCATTTTTTCTTTCTTCTTTCTTTTCATCCCTTATTTTGCATTCTGCCGCGCTTGATGAGCGTTTAATCCCTGCCCTTCTGTCTGTTGAGATATTATGTTTTTTTAATAGTGCTTGTTTATGACTGGGGTCAAAGACAGTATTTCAGAACAAAAATTAGAGTTAGTTCATAATTGAGTACATATGTATGTTACTGTTTATTTTTATAGTTTGCTAATTTATTTTTAAACAGCTCGGTCGAGCCAACATGTTTATAGGTCTGTTTATCACATGTCTTGCCAGTCGGAGTGCTAAAAGACACATGCTTTTCAATAGCACAGATCCGAAGTTAAATTAGATAATACCGCCAGGTAGCAATTTAATTACATTAATTGAATGTTTACGTTGAAATGCACTTTTGCAGAGGCTATAATGGAATATATTTATAAGTGTCTGCATATAAATCTTGGCGTTTAAAATGTTGTTCGAGCCTGCCGGTGGGAAATGAAACTGTGTTGGGGGAGAAATGGGGCGCTTCACCGGTACCTCTGCTTGCAGATGGGTTCGGGCACTGTTGCGGGCTGTCGGCACGAACCTCTGCGGGTGCTGCTGTTGTAGGAGCTCACGGGGTGGCTGCGTGGCCTGATCCGGTCCATCGAGGTCGGAAAAACAGCCACTCGTATGAGTCCTGATGGAGAGATAAGGGGTGAGCTAGTGCTTTGCAGGAGGGCAGGGAGTCGTACGTTGGCCAGCGTGGAGAAAATGTGTGTCCGGCTGAAACCAAGCCCTCTCGGTCGTGCACCGGGTGATTTACCAAGCTTGCCGGCCTCTGTTCCGGATTGTACCCGCGGGCTCTGGCCGTGCGCTGCCTTCCCCGGCCGGGGAGCTGCACAACAGCTTTCAAAAGCCAGCCTGGAAGGAGCAGCGCCAAAGAGCAGAAGCTGTGAATGAACCGCGCTCTCCAGCCCGGATGGGGTTTTAATCCTCAGTGTAAACATTCTCAAATAACGTATTGTCAGGAGAGGGAGAGGGAAGATTCCTGAGTTCCATGGTGCCCAAGAACTGCAGGCACGGTTAGGAAAGGAGGGGAGAAACCACGCTGGCACTGTTGGGTTTTGCTCACACCGGTGGCTTCTGTGCGCACCGATTTCCAAGCACACTGTTAAAATCCCGGCATTTCCAGCAGGAGTGCGACTGGGCTCTTTGCAGCTCCCGGTTAGGATCCGGAGAGCTGAGCGAGTCTGGTTTCAAAAGAGAAAAAATAATGTAAATAAAAGGAGCAGGAGGTCATAGGTTGATTTTTATCAGGGCCCAGGGGTAGGTAAGGGGTAACCAGAGGAAAGTCGCAGCTCGTGCAACATTCCTGTGCCACAGGTGGGCGATCTCCTTCTGGGTGCTGCCTGCTGGGAGGGCGGGAGGAGGAAGAGGGGGGGGTTATGTAAGACTTCAACACCCGGCCAGTGGGAAGCATTTAGAAATAAGCTGGTGGCTAACGGGCCTCTGGCATTTCTCCGGCTCTTGTATTGCCGACCAGCCAGGAAGAATGTGTTTGGCTCTGCGCTGGGTGGTTCCCATCTGTTTTGTCCATTTATTTGCCTGTGGGGACTCGGAGGCTCTGGGTTGAGATGCTTATCTGGGTTGAGATGGTCAATGGAGATTTCTTTTTTCCAAATCACACCTTTGCTGAATGTGTGATGTCTCCAGATAAATACTCATCCCTAATCAAGGCATAGCTAAGACAAGGGCCTGGGGGCAGCGGGAATAACTGTGCAGGTCCAGGTCACCACAAACCTTCTCTGAAGGACCCCTCTGAAGGCTTTAGCAGGTGGCTTAGGAGAAATATCCTTCTACCCAAGCTTACTCATTGCTTTCTCCAGTGCGTAGCTTTTCTGCTCGGGCTTTGCTGGGACCCTGGTTTCATCCTGCCGCCTTTCATGCATCTGAGATTAGGCCCCAGACGCTGTTTGGGAGCTCCACCCCGGCTTCACTGTGCTCGAAGGCCCAAGCCAACTGTCCCCAGCAAACTCATCCAGGGCTGCCTGCAGGACTAGTTGCTGCTTTGGGCTCCTGTGCCCTCAGCAGCGGGGCTCAGAGCACGTCTGGCACGCTCCGGGGTGAAGCCTTTTGCTTAGTTTCCCTTGCAAAGCACCTGATAAAAATGCACACTAACTCTTCGCTACGCTGAGCCCAACACCAGCAAATGGGGCCAACCGGGGCATCTCCTCCAGATGAAAATCCTCATGTAGATACAGGCAGTGGTGCTCCTGTGTTGATGCAAAACACCTGCACGGATGAAAGGAAGGGATTTTTGTGGTTGTGGAGACTAGGTGAAGTTTCCTGATCCAGGCAGGAGGAGATTTCCATGCCTGTGTGAGAGGTTTTTATGAGTGTGACTGGAATTGAAGCAAGACGAGTACAGACAGAGCCCGAGGAGCAGAAGGGGATGCCGTGGTTGATGCTTGCACAAACCAAAGGAATTAGTAGGTGGAGAGGTGTGTGTGTGTGAGGAGTCCACAGGAGCATTGGTACAATTCCTGGTGGCTGTCCTCACCTTTTGGGCAGTGGGTACCTGCTTCTTCCTCAAGCACTGACAGCTTTTGCCTCATCGCCTGTACCACACCTCTTGTTTCCTTCTGATCTTGAAAGGCTGACACATGCTTGCAGCCCCATGCCAAAGGACCAAGCACTGTTGAAATGTGGGTTGTCAAGTCGAGGTGGCATTTTTGGAGAGTCAAACTGTCTAGAAAGCCCCCAGGACTGAAGAAAGAACCCAAGAGCTCCAGTTTCTTCTCCATCCTTCAGATTAAAGGTGGGTTCCCTGTGTGTCCTAATGGACATCTGTGGTGGGGACCAGCCTCATGGGCCAGTTTCTGCTGAAGAAACACAGCGCAGTGCGGTTACTGGACACGCTTTGAAGCCCATGCAAAATAATTTAACTCTGTTAATAGCTTTTGCTTTCTTTTCCTCTTACTTTCCTCACCAGTACCTGTAAAGTGCTGGTTCTTTGAGAACCTGATTTGCATGCAGACGTGGGGCGGCTCTTTGTCCCCTCCTCTGGTAACTTGTGATTGTCTTAAAAAGTTCTTGTCACTGGGGTTTTCCCATCCCCTCTCCTTTTAGCTGAAAATAAGTGACTGATTTTTTTTTTTCTTTGTCCCCTCCTCTGGTAACTTGTGATTGTCTTAAAAAGTTCTTGTCACTGGGGTTTTCCCATCCCCTCTCCTTTTAGCTGAAAATAAGTGACTGATTTATTTTTTTTTGTCTTACAAAAGCTCACCTTTGGCTCGAGACCAATCAGGGAGAGTTTCTGCTGAAAATAAAAAAAAAAAGTCCAAAACCAGAGGGTTTCAATAAAAGTCTCAACGTAAAACTGAAGTTACAGTGGCCACCACCAGGTGATTACCATGATGCCGAGCGCTTGGGGCTCAGCTCAAGGTTTCCAAATGCTTGGGAACGATTCCAGCTTGTTTGGGCTCAGGAACAAAACCTCTCGGAGATGCTGCAGCCAGGGTGGAAGGGATCCAGGGAGCGGTGGGAGGCGGTGCAGCACCATCCCCGCACTGAAGGCTTGTTGAAAGGCTGCCTTCCTGACTTATTTTAGGAAGGAGACTGAGAGGTGGGTCTGCTATATTAAGGATGCCGAAGTGGTCCCTCCTTTGGGATCAGACTGGAGTCTTTTTGTGTTGGAGAGCATCTTCCTTCACCCCCGAGTCTGCTGGCAGCCTTGCAAACAAAACCACCACCGTCAACAAAGTTGATGTCATAGAGGACATCTGCATATGCCCTTTTTGGGGTCCGCAGAGGTCGGTGCAGCAACAAGGGAGTTGAGCACGGGAGCAGATCACCATACTCTGCCGATCATCTTCGTTTCATTTGCAGTGGGAACTGTGTTGGTGAAGATCTTTTATTCCCCCCCATAGTGGTCTTTGAGGGTAGTCCACTTAAAGGCCTCACGGGGCGGTATTTTCTTTACAGTAATGAGGCAGCGTGACATACCAGTCGCAGGAAATCTGATAGACTTGGAGACCCTAGGAGGGTAGAAAATTACTTAATTTACTTTGTGTGCAATAGTCTTAATTTTCAACTATTTGAACAACTGATTGCTGGGGCAATCATCAGATCTTCAGAGTTAAGATGTTTCCTGCTGGAATGGAGCATTAGCTAAATCAGCGATGGCTGGGGATGGCAAAACGGAACGACTGCGCGCGTCCATCTGAGGGTAAAGAGGAGATTAAAATGAAATCCCTGAACCTGAGCTGCAGGGCTTTTGATTTTCCGGGAAGGGTGAGGCAGGTGAAGCTCACCTGGTCTGGTGGTTAATTCCCCAGGTGAGGAGCTGGGGCTGCATAGCTCTGGCAGGTAGGAGCTGGGGCTGGTTTCCCTCCGAGCAGGTAGCAGCCCTTCGCTCGGCGATTCCCCCAGTATTGGCTCATTGTGAGTAAAAGTGATAAAATCTAGTGGTGGAATTTCGTTACGTCTTGGGTGCTTTCTTTCTAAATTAGTAAATAATCCTGTGGGTCTTGGAGCTATTTCATGGAGACAGAGGGCTGGATTCTGCTGGCTTTTTCCTTCCGAATGGACCTCGAACAGAGGAATTAGAAACGGGTCCATCACTGGGGTTAGGCCTTGCAGTTTTTGTGCCGTGGGTGAGTCCTTCCTTCACCGAGGTTTCCTCTTGAGTTGGACAAGAGCTGCCTTACATAGGTACCTACTCATCGAGAAACTGGCGGTTTAGCTCAGGGGGATGGAAATAGCAGCAGCGTAAGCAGCGAGCGAGGCACCCATTCACACGGGGAAGGGCGATGTGACCTGCTTTGTTAGTCAAGATCGAGCTTGTACTGAAGCAAAAATGACAGAGGACTTTCCGTTATGAACTGTATATGCTGTTTAAAAAAGTATTTGTAATTGTTCAGAAAGGAAGATGGGGAAGATTATTAAGAGACCTTTTCCTGCCTTTGCTTGTCAGCAGAGAATGAAAAAATCAGTGTGGAAGTATTGTCTTATACCCCCCCTCGAACTGGACTCTAAAATGCAGTGCTCATTTCTGAAGGCTGAGAGCTGCATGAGTGAGGATATTTAATTACAGTGGCAAAGCACAAACATTTCCTAGCCAGCATTCATTGCGTTAATAATAATTAATGAATTCCTCGGCTAAAACGTACGTCCTGCTCATGTCCTTTTGGTGGCTGGGAATCCGATCCCGCTTTTTATTTTATTTTGCTGACAGCCGCCCAGCAAACAGGGAGACTCTTTATATCAACAGAAGCTTTATGTTTCGCTACGTAGATGGTTACGGTGGGGTTGCACGGTTTTGGTTAGCGGACTTCTGCGAACGGCGGCGAAGCGAATCCGCTGATTCAGGGGGACCGAGTATCCGACTGCCGCAGTGATAAGTGTCTGTACAAATATTTATACAATCCCGATAGTCTTTTGAATTGCATTATTACCACACAAAAAGCTGTCAGAATTCCAGTGTTCCCGAGGCGTACTTCTTTACGGCTCGCGTACGTTTTGCCAGCGGACACGGGCGAGCTCTGCTCGTGCGCAGAACTGGCTGGCCCCGTGCCCTCACCCAGCCGGGAGCAGGGTAGGTGCCCAGCCCGTGCAGCACCGCGCGTGCGCAGACCTGCCTGGCCCCGTGCCCTCCCCCAGCCGGGAGCAGGGTAGGTGCCCAGCCCGTGCAGCACCCAGCCCTAGCTGATAAGCCTGCGGAGAGACTGGCTATATTAGTTCAGGCTTAGCGCTGAATTTATGCAATCGTGTGGCACAGGGCTGACTCAGAGCAGCAGTGGAGTGAGATTGTGGGCTGAACGAGCTCCAGGCCACTTGCAAAGAGGGGTGGAGAGGTGACCCCCTCCATTTGAGATCCAGGCTTTAACGCCAGTCTGTAAATTCCCACCGGGTGCTGGCACACTGCTCCTGCGGCGGGTCGTTGGCAGAGGGTCTGAGCCCCAGTCTGCAACTGATTGTGGGAAGCTTCCAGTCAACTGAAGGTCACCTCAGGCCCATGTAGGAACATGGCTGTTGTCACCCAAAGGAGAGATGAGGAGGCTGTGGTGGCTTCCGTGCAGGTGGGGTGCAGAGCCAGGTGTGAATGGATTTGGACCAGACCTTGAAGAGAAGTCGTCTTGTGCCCGTTCTGGTGGAAGTTAGTAGAAACATCCACGTAGGCAGGCAGGTAGCCCGGCATTGCCGACGTGTATGGTTTGATGGGGATTCTCACAGGCTTTTCTTAAAGCTTTCTTGGAGCTGTGGGATTACGGGATCCTACTGGCACTCTGGGATAAAACTGGAACATTGGGACTTCAGTGCTCCTTCACTGGAAATACACGCAGGCGAGGTTCACACCGCGGGCTGCCACGAGGCCAAAGGGATTATTCCAGACCTACAAAACCAACAAGAGCTGAGTCAGTGGTAGGGAAGGCTGGAGGCTTCATGAAGGGTATTTGAGTAGATTGAACGCTATCGGAGCACATCAAGAGCTGCCCCAGCCCTGGCAGAGAAAGCCCTGTGTTTTCACGAGCTGATGGTGGTTGCGTGTCCTGTTGCACACTTATTTGTAAGATTAGGAGTTCAGAAAACATTTGCAAGGGTGTGAAACCACAGTCCGGGGCTACTGCGAGCCTTCTGGTGTCCTTCAGCATCGCAGCTCAGGATAGTTTTAGTTTTTGGGGTGAGCGTTTGTCTTCCAATAGCTGTGAGTGTATCTCTAGAGGTTTCAAAGGAGTGGGCTCTTGACTTCTAGTGCAGCATTCGTTTGCTTTTTAGGGCACATTTATCCCCAGGGATAGAAGAGTAACAATCCCATGATCAAAGAAACAAAGCAAATTGCCACAGGATTTCTGCCTAACAGTATTTAAATTCTAAAAAAACCCCAAAGCCCTCCCAGGCCATGGTGTATCATTTAGAAATGAGTCATGTGTGCCTCAGCTCTGGCTTCCTGGAGCAGTGTCTGAGATGTCCAGTTCAGCAGCCAGTGCTCCAGCAGCCTTTCGTGTTAGGTAGCAGGGAGCAGCATCTGTCCTCTGTGGCATCCCACTGCCTGGGAGTGAGTCAAGGAGGGAGAAATCTCCTCCGGATGCTCCTGGTAAGGAGCAGAGCCAGGTTTTCTCATGGTGGCTGTTTAATTCGCTGGGACTGTGGGTTAGCCCTTCTCCTGCAGCACCTGCCGCTGCAGCATCCCTGCTCACCCAACCGGCCAGTATCGCTGGCCGGACCATGCACAGTGCAGCAGTGTGGCGAGCCAGATAACGAGGGCATTAACCCTGTTTTTCTGACCATGTTTTAACAAGAATGGCCCCATTCCTGAAATTTCACCTGCACAGGTTTTGTCAAAACCATCTCATCTGGCCGTGAGGTGTGGCTTGCTGCTGTGCCCAGCCGCAGCAGATGGGATGGGGTAGCTCCCCTCCCTCTGTGCAGAGCCGTGTGAGCTGTTGTGGGGCAGTGCTCTGCTCAGAGCGGTTTTGCCAGGGGAAGAACGATTAGGGCTGGTTTTCTGGCAGTAGTGGGGTTACGCTTAAAAATGCCTGAACGGCTTGGGAGGGCTGCACGTGTTTCCCTTTTAGCTTCCAGCAGGGATGTGCTCTGCGACTGCAGCATCCCAGCGTCAGAGGCGGCAGACAGACGTTAAGTGCTATGGGCGAGTTTAGGGTGACGTGATTAATGTCACAGAACCATAAAGCAAAAGTTCATGGAGTGTGTTGCTCTATGTATAGTGTAGCTCTGTGGACCAGAAACATTTTGTTTAGTGTCTCAGAGGCAGCATAGCTGGAGCAGGCGGGTTTTGGAGAGGTTGCCTGTCCCGTTTGCTGCTTCCTCTAGTAGGAGTAGCTCTGCCCCTCTCTGGATGGGTGTAGTGGCACGGGACATTCTCATCTTGAAGTGGTGACGTCAGATGCTGCCAGAGCTGCTGCAGGGAGACGGGTCTGACCCCTCGGCTCCCATTTCAGCGGATTTCAAGGCTGTTTCTCAGCCGTGGAGAAGCTCGGTCGGTAGCAGGATCTCTGTAGAGCTCAGACAGCAGCAAAACCAGTGGGTAGACAGTGTCCAGAGGGACACGTCCTACTCCGAATGCAAGGGACTGGCCGTTTGCCCCAGGATTAGGGCTGTAGCCTTGGCAATCCATGAGCAGTACCAGAACCTGCATCTCAGTTTTGTGGTTTGTCCCTGCATACTCGTATCCACAGGTGCCCTGCTAGAGCACCTGCACAAGCACTTCTGCGGGGTGGAAGTAAAGAAGGTGCACATATGCTTGCAAACATACACAGGCTTAGTAAAAACCATGATCAGCCTCAGTTCTGAAATGGTAAATACACTTTAGAAAATTGCTTTTAATTATGGGAAAAGCTTTTCTTCTCCTTAGCTGGAGAAGGTGCAGGGGAGAGAGCGAGGGTGCAGGGGAATGGACTAGAGCTGCTTTGGCTGGTTTCTCCATCTCCGCTTGGTGCAGCGGGTGGCGAGTCTTGTTGCCGGGGACAAATTGGTGACGAATAACCTGGGCTGTGGCATTCTAGGGCTGAGTGTTATGACTTTGCGAGGAATTTTAACATACCCGTGTTTATTCGAGCATCTTCCAGCAGTAACACATGCCCAGGCAGACAGACGGACAGGCGGCAGGATCCTGTCCCCACCAAAGCCCACGGGGATGCTGCGGCAAATCCTACTGGCCGCCTGGCCGCAAACCCAGCTGCTGCCCAACGCGTTGCCTAAACGGGCAGATGTCGACGTTGCTCAACGCGATGAAGACCCGAACGTCTGTTTATTAACGGATAAGATGGTCAGGCTGGCGTAGGGCGCGCGAGCCGGCCTGTGCAACTTCTGTGGTTTCCAACCGTACTTATCGAGGGAGGGGGCTGCCTGCCTGGGGAGGGTGTTTCCTCTAATCTGTAACTTCACATGCCAATGGCAGGCAGATGTGCGGGGGGCAAGGGCTTGGCTTTTTCGTAACAGCCGCTTGTGCCGGGCTCGAGGGAAGGAGTCATCTAAGGCAAGGCTGGGCAGTTCGGAAGAAACATTTTGCTCTGGAGGAGTAAATACTGCCTGAGAAAGGGTAACGAGCGGGGATCTCACAGCCACCACCTTGGCCGTGAATTTTAACCATCCCACGCAGAAGGAGTCGACTCATCCCAGTATTTCCTAGCACTAAGTAGCTCCAAAACCCCTTCCCCATGTCCTTCTTCTATTATCCGCCCTTTGTCCGTGGGACAGCGGCGGGCAGCCCATGCGAGGTGATTGCGGGCTCAAATTAACAGCATCTCTCCCGCTTATCAGACTATCTAATAAACGTGGCTTTTAGGGGGGATTTTTGGGGAGGGGTGTGAGGCGGGCGGTGAATGGGGAGGCCAGACACCATTGTCTGGCAAGAACGTGAGTCCCTGGGGGCGAACGCGCCTGGGCTCGCCTTCCAAATTGTCCCAGCAATCAATCCCCCCTCCTTTGCGGGATTTCCTTCTCCAGCCGGGGTTTTGTTTCGGAACAAGCGTTGGTCAAACAAGCTTTTGTTTGCGGTCAGTTGCTTGGCACACATACACCACTTCTGGTGGGGGGACAATGAGGAAGCTGTTTCGGGGGCAGCTGCGGTAGGACTGAAAGGGAATACTGATGGAAAAAGGGTGCGGGGAGGAAATAGCTGGGTGGAAATGAATTGGGAAGATCTTACGAAGTCCGGGTGCTGCAGTTAGGTTGGGAGGGCAGGGGGGGGTCCTTCGATCCTGCTGCCTTGCCCCACTCGCTGCCTCATGCTGGTTTGTATTGCTCCCCCCGCAGGATACCCCGCCTTGGACTGGTGAGAAAGTTGGGCAAAATATCCACGACGTGTCAGAAAGGCTTTATTTCAGGCTGAAGTAAACTATTTACTGCAATAACAGAGTTTAAAAGGAATTGTATAAGTGAGACTGACTTCTTTGTCAGCAAAAATTGCAGCAAAACCTGTTCATAGATGACATTACCTAAATGACATTACGTACGTATGTCCTTTCTTTCACATTTCCTGTAATCCTGTTACGGCATTGTCCCATTACCTCCAGCACTGTCATCTTTAAATGCTGTCAGATCTTAACTGGATGGCCAAGGACATCGCAGAAGGACTGAGGTGAAGCGGATGGCAATTTAGACCTGCCGCATAGATGGCCACCTCCCAGCCTGCCCCAGGACAGGGTGGCTTCTGATAAAACGTTCAGGTGAAGAGATGACTCAAGGACTTTTACATGTTTTATGGAGCTGCTGCTCATCACCAGGGTGTCCAGTGCCCTTTTTGGGGAGCACAGGAGGTCAGGCACAGGGTGTTGGAGATGCTGGAGGTGGCAGATACCAGCAATGTGCTTGCTGGTGCTTGTTGGAAAGTGCTCCCATCACCTAGAAAATGAGGACCCAGAGGTAAGCGGCTGCCAAATGCCCCTGCGGGAGTGTGGGCAATGCTTCCACTCCCTGTACAGCCTTCATGGCGTTAATGGCCATCTGCAAAGCACGCCGAGCTCCCCGGACTTAAGCTGCGGTTAAGTGCGACGTCGTGGTTATTGCTCTTATTGTGTTATTGCTAAAAAATGACGTGAGGCCGATTTCTTTCACTCCAACCGCGAATGTGCTGCTGTGGTTCTCAAAAGCTCTGCGAGACGTGGTAGCAAGTGGGAGGATTGCGACTTCTGCCGTTTACCTGCTGAAATATTCCGCGCTCTTTAAGCCCGAGGAGTGGGAAGCGTCGGTGTCGAAGCAGGAGCCTTGTTTAAACTGGCAGCCCCTCCCGTCAGGTTATAATAGCGATGATGATAATTGCCAGCTCCGGGGCCAGAACTGTCGTTTCGTTATCTCTGGGTGCAGTGCTGCATTCTGAAGGGCTCTGGTCTCCTGTGGTGGCTGCAGTGCAAAAAGCAGCAGCCTTGAACCTGAAACGCTGACTGCAGACAGAAGTTGGTGGTCAGCATGTGGAGGTGGATCTGGTTGCCCTTGTTTTGGCCCTGTGGGCTGGTTTTCCTGAAAAGCAGAGCTGCCCTGTGGGAGACTGTATGTTGGCAGCGAAGGTGGCAATGGCAGTGGGGACCAGGACACGGCTCCCCGATGAGTGGCCCTGGCTGTGTGGATGTAGAGGTGCTGCTGGCAGGTCACAGTGTGCCCCACGTTCTCCCGTGCTCCGGGGTGTACAGCAGCATGTGTGAGCTGACTTCAGTAGCGTGAGCAGGTGGATAACGGAGGTCCCAGCCCCCTTATCGGAAGCGTTGTCAAAGTAAGGAGGTGAAGAGCCAGAGCAGGAAGACTCTTGGACGAAGAGCAGGAGGGTGGCTCTCTTCTGAATGTCAGCCGTGTTCGTTTGGCCCAACACAAGGGATAGAGAGCAAGGCTCAGGGTTTACTCCTGCTGATGCTAAAGAGCAGGGCCTGGATATCCAAGTCTTGCTGAAAAACAACAGCGAAACAGCCCATGGGGGCATTTGTCCCCAAAAGGGGTATCATGGTATGACCGTGTAGACTATGCAGGTTATTCCCATAATCAGGTGAGGTTAGGGGGATTTTATTGCTGTCTGTTGCTGGTATCTAAGTGCCGGCAGTTACAACATCTAATTGCATTTTCCTATAAGAAAATGCTTATCTTGGTAAAAGATGGATTCTCTACAGTCCGTTTCTTATGTTTAAAAACTCATGTTTCTAAGTCGTTCGTCACCATCATTGCTGCCTTCATCCATCCTTCAAGGCCAGTCCTCTGGTCTTGTCTTCCCGTGATCTGAGGCCATGAGCGGGCAAAAGTCTCCACGCCAGGTCTTCCTCGCCTGCCGGTGGCTCTGCCCGCTTCTGCTGCCTGGGGGCAAAGTGACCTGCAAGCTGTGCTGGAGCCATCTCATCTCCCCTTGCATCTCACGGCCCCCAGCAGGGCTCTCCCTGGAGAGGTCTCAAGCCGGTCCTAACCCGGGCACGGTTTGTGCATCGCTGCCATGGCTGGCTACTAAATTGATGCTTTTTTTTGGATGCTGGAGGAGAATTCTTCTCTCTGCTCTGAATCTCTTAATAATTGAAGATTTGGGTGTAAAAGCAGTAACTGCACTTGGTTCACTGGGGTTTTTTTTTCAGTCATAGCTTGGCTTTTTTTCTCCTGTAGGCACAGGAACCATTTAGAGCCGAGGTGGGCCGAGTTTGCAACTTATTAATCTCTCCCTTGCATGTGGGTTGAAAAGAGACACCATGCCTTTATCAAAAGCCAGGCTAGCACAAAAGCCTATGCAAAATCATCATCAAATCCTATTAGAGGTGGAAAATATCTTTTAGATCATCTCATTCATTTCCCTGCCAATGCCAGGCTGTTCCTGAGAGTTAATTTTCTAGTGTCTGCTGCCGACTCCCTCTGTGACTGCAAGTCTGTCATCTTGCCTTTGGGTCGTCGCTGTAACTTCCACCGGTTTCCGTGTATTTCCAAACAAGCCTCGTTCTGTGCGGTGGTTGCCTGTGTTAGTATTTGCCCTGCATTTCATATTACCAGTGGTTACTACTTGGAGAGCATCACCAGACCTTGCTGGTGGCTGGGAAAGGCTTCCCCATGGGATGGGGCGTGCCTAGGGGGGGCTGTCCCCTGGACAGTGACTCCATCCTCCTGCAGCCACCGCTACCTGCTGTAGGTATCAGGGAAACAAACATCTCAAAGGGATGTTTCTATCCTTCACTGAGTTCAGTGCGAGCAGGTTGTCCCCCGTAAAGCGCTTCTCTTCTCCCAACCTCTGCTGGTGCCACCTTTGATAACCCCCCCACCCCGAAGGCCTGGGCTCGTGGTGACACCCACTCCTCAGGGGGAAAAAATGATGATAAATCAAGGCTGGAGCTATTTATAGCATTAAACACATGCAGATTTCATCAGGGTTTGTTTCAGAGGAGGAAACAGCATGTAGGAGCGGAGTAACCTTACTTGTAACTTCCCGCCAGCACTGGCGGTGGTGATTGAATTCCCTGACACAGCGAGGGTCTGGGCAGCCCTGCCAGTGCCGGGAAGGTCAGTCCGGCAACTGTCACCCGGAAAGCATCAAAAGCACGAGCTGTCAATAGCCACCCGCATTTGCAGGAAATCTGAGGGCTTTCTAATTAACTGAGGATCTCTAAATTAGAGCGAAGCCGCTCGACAAGCCCCCTCGTACGCCTGAAGTGTCAGGGCTCAGCTGATCGCCGCATCTAACGAGCGGCTGATTCTTAACAGTAGCTCCGAGACTCAATCAGCTCCTAATGGCTCCGTTTCAAAAACGTTTCAGTGCATTTTTCATCTCTTACGCTGGAATTTATGCTCTTTGTTCCCTGCTCAAATATTCTGGCGCTTTTCCTTAATTTCAGGCTTCTGCCTTGCGACGGCTCCTCTGCCCTAACTAGGCAGCTCGTCGCTTGCCTTTCCCCACACGCGATCCTCTGCCGTGGCCGCTTGCTCCGCTTCCTAATCAGTAAGTTTCAGAAATTCCCCCTTTCTCCCCCCTCCTCAGTGTACAGTGACAGTGCTGTGGCGTCTGGAATGTCGTAATTAGAAGGCAATAAGAGCTAAAAAGTGATTTTATTCCAGCTTTAAACCCCCTCCCTTTAAGATAGTGAATGCAGTTTGCACATCCACCTGATCTTGACCTCCCTCCCGCTGCTTTTATGCAGCGCTGCAGATTTGGGCGCTGCCGCTCCTGATTTACACCGTGGCAAATGAGATCAGCCCCTCCTTTCGGCTGCCTTCGGAGCGGAGTAAGAATATGCACATTTAAAGTGAGAGCTTCGAGCTGCTGGGAAAGTGATGCGGGGGGATCTCTTGCAACGTGTAACTCCTGTCGCCGGTAATGAGAGCCACGCGAGGCATCCTCGGGAAGGCGGCGGGATAAATTCCTACGTAAGCAGTGATTAGAAACAGATAAATACCATTGAGGAAGGTAGAGAGTTAATCAGCAACTCTTTAAGACTTCTCCGTGTGCGTTTATGTTCAACCAGCTTATCCATATCTCGGCAATTATTCACGTGAAATAGAATATAAATCCTGATGCCTAATTTTTCTTCGAAAAATTTCACCAGGTAATCAAATCCCAAAGTGCATATTCTATTCCGGTGGTTTTATCAGTAAATCAAATTTTTACCATTTATCAGCAAAAGTTAGATTTAAGCATCTCCACTGTAATGTTTGAAAGATGAACATTTGTTTCAGCGGGTGCTGTGCCAATCAATAATCTTCCAGCTTGACTCAGCTATCAATTATTGCTCCAATTATTTGTCTAGTTGGATATTTAAAATGTCATCAGAAAGAGATGATTACATATTCCAGAAAGCAAGGCACTGTATAATCAGATGAACTGAATCCAGTTAAATGTAGTGTGGTACTAACCTGTCCTTCAAAGCCGAGTTCGGCAGCCGCCACTGAAACAACAGCTTTCTGCATTATTGTACGGAAACAGATCTTAACCTTGGAACAGCGCGTGTTATTGGGGTCGGGTAATACTTGGCGAGAGGAGACCTTGCGAGCCTGGAAATTGAATCAGCCTTACTGACATCAAGGAGGGAGGGTGGGTTTTTTGGCGGGGGGACACGCTGGTTTTGTTGGATTTTATCTGCAAATCTATAAATAAGGAACTCCTCTCTTTATCTGCCGTTCTGGGAGTTTAAACTCCGGAGCTCCAAGCGCCCCATTTTCATATGCCCTTTTTGCATTCCCTGACTTGATGTATGTATGGTAAATACTCTCTGTGCCCCGAGAACACCATAAAGCTGTAGCAATTCCTGCAAGTCTTACATCCTCCAACTCCAGATACTCAGAGTATTATATCATTTTCAACTTCAAGGATATCTCAGCGATGGAGAGGAGGCAGAATAAACCGGAGGAGACCGGAACAACTTTACGACACCTTTTGGTCCTATTTGCAAAGCAGGGAGGGGAAAAATATCGGTATCATCGATTCACTAATACTCGCTTGTGCAAGTTATGAAACTAAACATCGTAGGATCTGGTTCAGCACTTGCTGTGCTTGCAGCTCCATGGTGACATTGAACTTGCTCAGGGACGGAATAAACCTTTGCCTTCCTGGCAGATGATTTGCAGGTGGAGGTGTTGTCTGGGGGGACCTGCAGTTCCCCTGACCCACTTTGTCAAGATGGTTTGCTGCCGGCTAAATATCATTAATTTGAAAGCGAGAGGAAAGCAAGCCAAAGGGGAAGGCTGGGAAAGAGGAAAGTCTGAAGAGGATCCATTTTGGGAAGGAAAAGGTGGAATAAGGCTCTCGAGCCTCTCAGCTGAGAGCTGGGGCTTTTTGCCTCCACTGATGCACTGCCTGAGGCACTGGTGGGAGCAGAAGAGAAGGGGCTGGAGAAGGGGAGCTGGCTGGGGAGAAGGGCCAAGCAGGGCTGGCAGGGACCGCCACATGTCTGCATGGCGATGGTTTAAGCATATGTGCTTTACGGTGCCAGGTACGTTAGGTAGAAATGCTAATGTACAAATTGCAGCAAAAATGAAGCAAAGCCATAGGTGATGAGAAGAGCCTATGGTCCGGCAGTGGCCCGGCAGCAGGCTGCCTGCCGGTGAGCAGCAGTGGGAAAGTGCCAGCCCCATTTCTTTCTGGGAGAGGGTCACAGCCATTTCAAAGCACCAGCTCGCTTCAATCTCCCCAGGAGTGCCCCATGCAGAAGAGCCACCATGTCCTCCAGCGAGGTCCTGCAGCGCTAGTCGGGTCACCCAGCATTGGTGGCTCTTCTCAGGAAAGCAGCATCCTGGTGTCATGGCTGAGTCTCTATGTGCAAGAGCTAATGTTCATGGATGACGCGCATTGCAGTGTCCACGGCACACTCACCCATGTCGGCTGCAAGGCTGAGTGATGCCAAAGCTGCGATACAAACCGGAGCTTGGGAGTCTCATGCCACGTCTCACCCCACGCCGGCAGGGGTGACCTGAGATACTGTGCTAGAGCTTCTCCTTTCTCTCCTTTGCAAGAAACTTGTTGGGTTGCAGGTGTCACGCCAGTGATGCCACCCCTGTTTGAGTCCATTTGGGCACGATCCCCAAGCCTGTGCTCGGGAGCGGCAGCCTGGGACAGGCGGGCGGGGAAGCCGGCGCATCTGGGATGTTGGTTACTTCACTGATGATATTTTTAGAGGACGAGATGGTATCAGTGAAGAGCTCCTCCTACGGGGCTGACAACGCCGTATAGTTCACCCTTTAGGTCTTGCCACCGGGGTTTGAAGTTGCTGGAGCTACTACCCATGTGATGCTGCAGTCTACATCGCCTTTATTTCTCCATCCCCGTGGCGTTAGTGTATGGGGTGCATACGTGTGCGCGATCAGGTCGTCTTTGCTTGAGGGTTTCTTTTTAGAACTTCATTCAAAGCTGAGTTTCGAGCAAGGCGTTGTCTTCTGACTGCAGGTTTCTTCTGTTTCTCACTAATCAAGACGCGACAGATTTCCACCCCCCTTAAGTTTTAAAAAGGCACAAAATCAGTCGCAGCCTGATACCTCACTTGCCAAATTGGAGCTCGAAGCAGGTTTTCTTGGTGGCCAAATTGTAATCGCCTTGAAAATGGTGACAGACGTTGAGGTCAGGCCGGTATGGCTGGCAGTACTGGCGTGCTCCGGTGGAACCCCAGTAGCCCGCGCCTCCCCACCGAGGTTCCAGCAGACCGTGTATTTAGTTGCCTGTTAATGAAGTATTTTTTGGGGGTGGAATCTAGGTGTTAGAAGTTTGGTTCTGCTTAGAAGAATGAATAAATACAGAAAATATGTTGAGGCTACAAACCGAATGGTCATCAGTGAAGTTTGCACTTCTCTGGCAAGGGGCAGATGTTCCCCAGGGTCACGAGGATCTCAGCTCTTGGGCTGTGGATGGAGCCCTCCCCGCCCCCACCTGTGTCCCCCGCCAAGGATGCTGCGTGTTGCTCTTCCGCCAGCAGGAACTGGCCTCCCTGTTGCCATCGATTCCCACTCACTCTTCTCTAGCCCCAAAATTTCTGTTTTGAGGAAAACTGAGCGGTGCTGCAAAACCCCGTGAAAATTTGGTTTGGGAGAAAAAGGTGAATTCTGGTTTTCCTAACTCTGGTCTAGTTTTGAGTGGCAAAGGCAATGCCAGCTGTACCTTTGTTTTTGTTACTGCTGTTGTTTGGGTTTCTTCTTGAAGTTTGGGTCGTGGCATTAGTGTTTTGGCCTGGTTCTTGGACCTAATTTGCATAATTTTATCTTTCAAGTGCGCAGCAGCATTGGTGTTTCTCATTTCACAAGCAATGCTGTGTCACCTCCTGGAGAGTTTAGGGGACATTTTCCTTTTTTTGGTGTTTCTGAATCCGGTTCATCTAGCGATAAAGAGAAAAGATTAGAGAGAAAGTCCCCTGTTGTACATAAAGGCGGTTGCTGCCGTGTATTATTATTATTATAATTATTATGACAACAACAGTGACAATGCTGAGGCTGACAGTGCTAACAGCTACTTAGAACCGGTTAACGACTGACCAGGTTAATAACGCCCCCTTTGCAATCTGGGGAATCAGAGGAAGAGTTGGTGTGAGATGGAAAAAATATGTTTGGACAGTTACAGTTTCCCATGTAAACTGATGGTCCCAACTACCAGGAAAAGGTGAGTCACGACGAAGCGTCTGTTTCTCACCAAGGGAGAAGTGGGCTGCTGCAGGCGTGGAGTGGACCCACTTATCTCCCGGCCCTGCGACGTTTCCTGTGTCCAAACCGTTTCACTTCGCTAGTTTTCGGTTGGAAGGAATTTCAACAGTACGGATTTCCAAAAGACAGAAGAGAAAAAAAAATAAAGAGATATGTGATAAGCCAGATGGAGAACTGAATCAAGTACAAGTGGTAACAATTAACTCCCTTTTTTTTTCTTCCCCCCTTTAAATACCACAACACTCCAAATTTATCAGTCCAAAAATTAAGCAGTCGGTTGACATTAAAGCTGACTAAAGAAGTTCCTGGGTTTGGTTCAGGCTGTTCTTCCGATAATTGTCTGGTGGCGAGCAGAGGAGAGGAGGGTGCTGCGGGTCTCTGGTGGTTGAGTCGCTTTTAGCTCTTGTACTCTGCAGTTTGATGGCAGAAGGTGTGTAGGTGCCTTGTGGTGCAGCAGCCCAGTGAAGATGCCTTGGCTTGCTTGCACGTGTGGGGTTTTTGGGGAAGGTGAAGGAGAACGCAGGAGATAAGCCACCAAGGTGCTGGCTTGTGGAGCGATGCTGAGCTGGACCTTCTGGGCAGCGAGGGCCAAATCCTGCTTGGGCGTTTCTCTGGCACGGGGATTTCTCCGAGGAAGTAAATCTGCAGCTGTGAATGAAATCCTCCGAACGCCATTGGCATGTACGCAGCCACTGCTTATGCCGCCGTTTTGTTTGTGAAAACACTGGGAAAACTGGGGTGTCTCTAATGCGGCGCGTTTGTGTGCGGCCCGTGCGATGCCCTGCGGTAAAATACACTTTATATTCATATCTCGCTCCTCATTCCGGTGGTCCTTCCCGAACAACAGCCTGCACTATGGCTGTCTGTACTGGACAGAGGCACCGAGAGGACGCTGCACGTGTCGTTTCAGCGTTGCTCCTCCGCCAAGCGCTGGTGTGTCCGGTGAGCAGCTTTCCTGGATCCAGCCCTGACTTTTGAGAAACGAAGGAAGCGCTTCCAAAGCACATTGGCACACACATGCAGATTATTCCATTACTCACTTGGCAATGCCTGAACTTGCATGCCTAGCTCCAGAAATCCTCCCCCCCCACCCTCCCAGCAGTGGCATCTAGCTGACAGCTTCTCCTCCCAGCTGGTCTTCTCCCCAGCATCTTGTCTGGCTTTGCTGCTGGTGGCTGTGGACATGGCTGTGGGTCTCGCTGGGAGCCAGCTATATTGTGCCTGGAGATCTTGGCTTCCTTTGACTTGGTCTTGGAGCGTGCCGGGTGTATCTGTGAGCACGGTACAGAAGAATGAGCTTTTTTTTTTTATGGTGCCTGGAGATCTTTGGTTCCTTTGACTTGGTCTTGGAGCGTGCCGGGGGTATCTGTGAGCACGGTACAGAAGAATGAGCTTTTTTTTTTTATATAAAAAGAGTCCTTAATGCAGAAAGATTCATATTTAGTGGGTAATTGTGCCAACTGCCCTTCGAGGCACTGAAATGCCAATATCCATCCCGCTCATTTGTTAACATTTTTCAGATCAGAAGCTAAATCTGTCACTCGTCCCTGGTTAGATCACTTTTTGCGGGGCATGGCAGGCAAGAGCTCTTCTGCTCCTTTTTTTTTTCATGTAGAAGCCAGTGACTCGCGAAACACTGAGTGTTTGTGCTGTAGTGACATGCTGTGCCCTTTGCTGGCCAGGGTGTAGAAGAGGAATAAACACGTAATGGTGGGTGAGACCGCTGGGTGAGATCAGTCAGGTTTCGTATTGGCCCCACGTTTGTATTTGGTATGTGGTAACCCCAGGTAATGCTTCTAAAGGGGGAATTTCCCAAATCTGAAGAAAATGAGCAGTAAAATGGACTGGGAGGAAAAACGTACGTGCAAAAATGTGAATGGCAATTGGAAGCTGTTTGTAAAGAGTTGATGAGCTGTCCAGGAAGAAGAGGACAACTTTGGCCCAAATCCAAAACCCACTTCACCCGCTTCAGTGGTGAGATGAGAACAGCAATTAGATATTAAAAAAATCAATATATGACAATTACAAAAATGGAGAACAGATAACAATCGATCGCAGTGAGAAGCCACGGTGGGTGGAGAACTGGTCAGGGGAGCTGAAGATGGTGAGGAAAACTTGTGCCTTACGGACTGGGAAAATGCCATCGAGCTGGTCGGGGTAACCGTGGGAGAGTTGGCAACACTTTGCTTATCTCTTCTGGGCAAAATAATTGAAGAGCCAATATAAGATTCAATTGATAAAGAATTAAAGATAGAAATACAGTTCATGCCACTCAGCGTAGATTTATGGAATATAGATCTTGTCAAATAAACCTGATTTCATTCTTCCAGATGACAACTGTGGCTGATAAATGTAGATGAAATAGACTCTGTGTGATGTTGGGTAGGGGAAGACTGAGCACTGGGCGATGCTGCTGGTACGGGTGATTCGGTGCGAGCCAGCAGATTCGGGAGTGGGGGGCTTAGCTGGAGAAGCAGGGGTGGATGGGAGAGGTCAGCAGGGGCTGGTGGGAGCCGCAGTGGTGGTTTGCACTCTGCTGGTGGTTTAGAAATGAATACGCAGTTGCGGCAGATGAGCGTTGTGGGTTAAACAAAGGTGGGTGGATGGGTGAAAAGCAACAGGGATGCTTTTATGGAGTGGTCTGGAAAGACTGTCAAGAGGGTGTGTTGAGAGCATGGTTGGGTGCAGCGCGCTGTGGTCCTTGGCTGGAAGAGCAGAACTGGGGCTGTTCTTACAGAGCTGGGGTACGGTACCCCAGAAGGCAGCAGCTCTCTAGGAGGCTTAGAGGAAAACCAACTCCTTCCTAGCGTGGTTGCGGGGTGAGAAGGGTTAGGCTGGTGCTGGAAGAGGATGGGAGGTTGGCTTCAACATGGAAAAAAATAATTAGATTTTGAAGTGTGCCTTGATTTCTGGGTGCACAAGTACCCTTGATATGTGTGTGGGGGCTTTTCAATGTATCAACCAAAAAAACCCTCGAGAATGGGTAGAGATTAGAGCCAGAGGAGTTCAGGTGAACCCCAGAAGCTGTCTGCGAGCATGGTTAGTTGTGGGAATTGACTGTGATGGCAAGCAGTGGGTGCCCTCCTTGTCTTCTGAGCTGGTTTGAATGGGTTTTGCTGGGATTTTGTGCTTTGCCCTTAGGACGGTTTGCAGGGCTGGTGGAGGTCACGCTTTACCCAAAGACATCGTGTTGGTCATGGTGCAGGACAACAGAGTGGCACATATTACCTGAGAGAGTGAGAATCTGGTGGTCCCTTTTGACCTTAAATTCCCCGATATAAAGCAACTGAGGACGTGAGCTCCAGCCCTGCTGCTGGTGGCCTAGGAGAGCTGGTTGAGCGGAGACACGCTTCGCATCTCGACCTGGGACGTTCCCCCTAGCCTCTTGGTGATCAGCTGAAAGCCCCGATGGCATCGCAGTTCTGCTTTGGATAACCCATCCCATCACATTGCCCCGGTGGATGGGGCATGAAGAGCCCCGTGGGACCTTCTCCAGCTCTGTCCTCGGTCAGCACCAGTTACTGCATCTCCCTGCTGTGCTTTCCCTGCTTGTCTGTGATCTTACCGTGATGCTTTAGGTGGGAAACGTGCATGGGTGCAGCGGCTGGCCCGTAGCTAGGAGACATCAGTGGATCTGCAGGCTTCGGCTCCTACAATCCCATCTGGCTTTTGGGGGTACGCGAACACCAAAAAGCATGGTGGTGGGATGGGAGGAAGGAAAGACGAGTCCCTTCCTTGCCGGGGCGGCCTCGGGGCCTGTCTCGCCGCCGGCAGGCAGCGTGGATGAGTGCCGTAATTCTTGCAGTTTGGCAAGGCTGCATCAGACTGGAACGTATCTCTCGGTGGTGATATGGTCAGTCAATAGCCTTCACAATTAATCAAGCACTAATAGACAAATTAGAAATCGCGGCTCTTCAAAGCAGGAGGTGGAGGCAAATGGCTGGTGGTTTTTAACTGTTTCGCTGCTTTATTTTATCGCCTGGTTTTGTGTCGTTCCCTTGAAAATGGTGGGTTGTTTAGGGAAGTTCTGTTCATAAACATGATTTCAAATTTAAATTATTATCTTGATTACCAAACGCGGACGGTGAATTGAAAACTTGTTTTTCAGGCAGGCAAATGAAGAATAATATTATATTTTACACTCCACTAAATCAATGTAGCCCTAATTTTGCCATGCAGGAAATCAATTCCAGCCTTTATAACAGTCGAAGATGTTATGAACAAAGTAATTTTGCAAATTATGGCAAGTAACACATTTATTGATGACTGTAGTTTAGGAATTTAGAATTTGCGAGCACTGTAATATAATAAGGCCGTACTGGCAGGAGCTGAGTGAAATACAGATTATACGGTGAGACTGTAATGCATCATTTGCTATTAGTGGACTGGTAATAATTACCAGTTTCAAAGCAGCTTTTTCCATGTAATCTTTAGTCTCAGTCGTAACAGCCCTTCTCATTGACATTATGATTACACAAGCTGCCCTTCTGATCTAGAATATCTAGTTGATGGGAATACTAAAATGTGGTAGCGACCGCTCGGTGTTGTATCCTCATTATCAGATGAAATGCTATTTTCTCTGACCTGATCTATAAGGTAGAGAGGCGAGGCAGCCGTACGTTGTTAGCTCCCGCCGTGGTGGTGAAAACTTCCACTTCATTACGGCGAAGCAAGGTGAAATTTCCCCATTTAAGATTTTTTTTTTCCCGAGCTCACAAATGAGCATAGGAATGTGAAAGTCTAATTGAATTTCCCTCTAATTCCTGCAGATTTAAGCATCTCCCTGCACTCACGTGCCTGGCGCAGAGGAAACGCCGCAGCGCGTTTTTCTCTGACGCCAGCTTCTGGGTGAAACGTTAAATATTATTCCGAGGGCTTTTAAAGTGACTAAAGTGTTAAATGCCTACTGTAGCCGCTCGAGTCTCATTTCTCATCCGTTCAGCTTCTCAGGCCAATCGTCGAACAACCGTAGAGCCCAGAGGCCGGGAGGAAAGCCGCGCTGGGACACGGCGCCGCCTCTCGTATCCCCAAATCGTCGTTCGACTCGCCCCAGAACACAAATGCCCATATGAAGCTTTATTCCCCTCCTCCCAAGTGGGATGAGAAACAAGATGGGTGCAGAGAAAGTGGCGTTTTCTTTCCAAATCTGCCTTATTTGCTTTTTCTTTGCCTTTTCTTCCTGTTAGGAAAATGGGGGAAACCTAATGGGGGCACCTCTCGGTGCGGCACCTGAAGAGGTTTGCCCAGCACCGGTGCCTCTGGAGCAGGTGCCTCGGAATGTGAATGCTGGGTCAGGGGTATCTGATGCCCTTGGAGGCCGCCTGGGGTTTATTCCTCAGCAAACCTCGAGATGATCTTGATTTTGTTAAGATATCACGAACAGCAGCTCTGCTGGGCAGGGCTGGAGATGAAGTTTTACCCCGCTCTTAGCTCCGGTTTCAGTTTACCAGCATTTAGTAAAACACACCCTCGGGGTGGGGGGAAGCGAATTACTCGCAAAATCACAGGAATCGATAAAAGCGCGCTCGCCGTCGCCGTGCCTCACGCCACTCTTCCCTTGCGGGCGGCCCGCGGAAAGTTAGTCTTCCCCCTTGTTTTGCCGTGTATTAGACGGGGCTGCGTTCTGCTGTCATTATTAGCCGGCTTTTTGTTTAGTTATTTATTAGTTGGTTGCTCTTTTATAATGTCCGTGTTATCTCCAAAAATAAATTATCATGAAATAGAGTTAGCTCGCTACTTGCCAAAGTGGCATTTACCATCCTCAGCTTCTTTTCAGTGCGAGAGAAATAAAGCGGCTCCGGCAGGGCGCTGGGCCAGGCCTCCTGGCCACTCTCCAGCTCTTCCCCTGGCTGAGCTG